>NC_091821.1:394122897-394260397 GCF_038994185.2 Dermacentor albipictus
TGCTTCGGTGTAGCAGATGAGTCATCAGCGGCTGTCTCATTCGCTGGCTGGGCGGAAACTGGCTGCGTGGTAGCGGGCACTTCTTTCTCTTCGCTACTTTCCTTTTCCATGGGCGGTTCTGCGATGTCATTGTCTTTCACATGTAGAGGGGCTTTACTGGCACAGCTGGTATCCGCGGAAGAGGGAACGTCTCCCGTTGCGTCGAGAACCTCAGTAACATCCATTATGTGTTCCTGCAAGCTTTCTTCTGGAGGCCTTGTCCTGTGTCGTAACTTGTCGGCGTATGTCACAACACATTCTTCATCTGTGTGGCCAAAGCGTCGGCAGGCTTCACAACGTGGGGTTCTGCAGTTTCGACGAATGTGCCCAACCTTGTTACAGCGGAGACAAAGTGGGGGCCGGCCTGGAATCAATACAAGGCTCTGCACTCCACAAACGTGTAGCAGATGTGGAACATCGCCCACGCCGACTCCATCGGCAAGAGTCAACACCACGTCACGATTTAGGGTACGCATTTGCTCCATTTCCGATACTCTCCAGCTTTCTGCTGATATGGACTTCACTTTCCCGTAAGCCTGGAGCGCATCTCGAACGTAATCGTCTGCCAAACGCTCAGGAAGCCATAACAGCTTCATTTTCACTTCTGTGGGCTCGGGTCAATAACGAGGCAGCGTCTACCTTTTACGGATAATTCTCCGCACGTGATTAGCTTTGATTTAGTAATTGATGATTTGCACGTCACCATCCACACGTGTGACATCTGAAATTGACCGATGGAACTTATTTCCTTCAGGTCAATAACGTTCCGAAGGGCGTCTCTGAAGTCTTGGGCTCTGTACGGTCGACCACCTAAGTCAGCATGCAGGAAAACGGAGTCCACAACCAGCTTACCGGTAGGAAGACGAGGTATCACAACACGGTAGTCATTGCTGCTGGCTGATGCCTGAGCAGCACCTCGGCCAGGGGCCGATAAATCCTTTGGAGCGGAGAACATGAAAAAAGCGACCGTTCGGAACGCCGTCTTCTTCTTCTTCCTTCTGAGCTAACCAGGCGGCTAGCAGATGGCAGAGAGAAGTCGAATTTGTCAACTCGAAGCAAAAGCAAGAGAAAGGTCTGCCGAAATTTTTTTTTTTACAGCGAAGCTGTTTATGGCTAGGCTCCCGTGCATTCTTGTTCTGCGTGAACAAAATTATCATCAGCAATGGCTTGTACCCCCTAAGCAAGCAAAAAAATGCAATGGCTCATAACGCTCGTAATGCAGAGGATGCGTGTGTGTGTGTGTGTGTGTGTGTGTGTGTGTGTGTGTATATATATATATATATATATATATATATATATATATATATATATATATATATATATATAAATGACTAACAAAAATCGGGCCCCTCGGTTAACCCCTTTCTTCTCGTTTATTTCATAACGAGGGTCTCGAATCCGGCAACATTTATGCCTTCAGGTAGCATATGTGGGTTCATTGACCAGTTGCCTTCACCCAAAAAGATCACGTTCTCGTGACGCCTGAGGCATTAAGGACGTTCCACGTACGCCGCCAAGGTCTGTGAGTGGTGGCGCTGGCTAACACTCCCAGGGTTCTACTAGTACACATAAATACCCAAGAAAGCCGATGGGGAAACAGCGCGGCGCTAGCTCAATAGGTAGAGCATCGCACGCGAAATGCGAAGGTTGTGGGTTCGGTTCCCACCTGCGGCAAGTTGTTTTTTCATCCACTTTAATTTCCATGAATATTTATCGTCTCTTCATTCCATTTCGCACAAGTAATTTCCCCTATGTTGTCCTTGGTGTCAGTGTTTGTTGGCTTCTCACGATATGACTATATATATATATATATATATATATATATATAAGGGTAACCAAGGGACTCGATTTTATTAACCATGAACACATAAAGCCCACAGACAATGATGCCAAGGAAAGCATCAGGGGAAATTAAGTGTGTTCTCTTTTCTTCATTATTTTCTACATTCCAATTTCGACCACACTCAATTTCATGCACACGATCGGATCTTAGCCCAAAAATCCAACCCGCGTCAGCGGTGTCTCCGTTCGCACCGCCCTCTCTTTGTCGGCGTTCCAAGCGCCTTGCCTATCTATCTTTATAGTTTCCTCTCCTTCCGCTCTCCCGTGGTTGCGCGGGGGCGGTCGATCCCTTCGAAACGTCACGCGTGTCCAACTTCCTCCGGCTCCTCGGGGCGGTGGTTCCCATCGTCCACGCGAATGACAATCAATGTGCGTGCGTACCTATCGTCATGATGACCACCGATCAAGACAGTAAATGAGTTCGTACCTTATTTGTTCAAAATTCTGTGTTACCTCTGTGCTGAACTGCTTCGCTGGCCATCCACCTTCACAGAGTAAAATGGCTCATGACTTTTCTATTTTAATTATCTTTAGTGTTTTGTTAATCCATTGTGTACGCGTACTAGTACCAGCCTCGCACATAGGCAATGTTGCCTATGCGGGCTGAATATGTAACAGTTACGTGAATACATCCAATAAAGATTATTGTTATTATTGAGATTTTTGTTGTTTTTGTTGTTGTAGAAGAAAAGAAAAACAAATTCAAAAACCTTTCTGGGAGACAGCGGCATTGTTGACCTGACCATTATTAACGCTTTTAATGTTCCATTCATTTCAATGCCGCTGCATGTATACGTTTGTGGAGTATGTTAAGCTGACTGTTCTGTTGCGACTATATGTGATAATGCATTCACATAATATATGTACCACCCGCTGACTAGACACTGTATTATTATGCGTATCATTTGTATTTTTGAGACTTTATTCTGCAGAACTGTGAGGTCATTTAACTTGTATATTGTACGTACCATGTATTTCTTACGTCATGGTGTTACTGAGAAAACGTTGCTTGGCAATTTCTGGCGCTTGTATGAAAAGGTTACTTGGTATGTAATCTTGAACCCTGCGTGCTGTAGGCTAGACCCATTCAAGAACTAAGCGGTAGCCGGCGCCTTAAATTGTGCATCAACATCTCCTTATATCATATCAATAAAAAAAAAAATTGGAACTCAGAAAAGTGAAGCGTAAGCACTTTCATAACAAAATGTCTAATGCGAAGAAAGACCCTTAATTCACCTGGCAATTGTTGCTGAACTAATCACTTGCACCGAGCGATCTTTTTTCTAAGTCAATGGTGGCTCAAAATGTGAACTATGCGAGAAAGCCGCTTGCGAGAAAATTTAACGGTTACTCGCTGAGCCCGCGGCATGTAATTGCGTCACTAGTTCTAATTCTTGGGCATATATATTTCCTAATTTGTCATCATGAGGAGGCTTTTGTCCCCCACGTGCGCAGCCGAGGTGCGGAAATTAATGCAGGCGTTAGGAAGCAACTGCGTATGCGTTTTGGACGAGACAAAAGCAAAACCTATCGAAAGCATAACACATGTTATGTATAGGCCAGTAGCGCACATCTGCGACCTCATTTTATGTACTGGGGAACTTCCTGAGCTAATAAAAATCGCCAGAGTCACAGTTGTGTATGAAAGTAGAGCAATAAATAACTTCATTAACTACCGACCAATTTAGATTTTAAAGATTTCTTTTCAAAAAATGGCTGAACGTATTTTTTCGAAATAGCTGAAAAACTTTACTATGCATGCATTGATTCACTCCAGGCTCAGCTGCTGCCTTCTGGTATGGGGCAAAGCGCCCAAGACAAACATTACATCTTTATTGAGGCGTCAAGAACGGGCCAATCGATCAATTCGCAACTTTATCTTTCTTGAAGACACTAAATCGCAGTTTAAAAAACACGCAATACCTCTAATACAATATTTATTCACGTGCAGAACTTATCTTGAAGTGTTTAGACAGAGACGGGTAGATTTTCAGTACTTCGAGGACACAAATATTATGAAAAAGACTTTATGTGGGTTTCTTATATTCTGTTGACAATTATACCCATGTACTTTTTGTTCACTGCTGTAAGGACCTGCTAAGGCTCACAGTATCCAATAAATAAAATATGCTCTTAGACTTTGCCTAATTGAATTAACCCTCAAAGCTAGGATCCATTACGGTACGCACAGACTAACCGTCCAGATATTGCGCCCAGGGTCGTAGCCAAGGGGGAGGGGGCATATTGGATACGTGCACTCCAGACATTTCTGTGTAGCAGGCTACTGCCTGCCCTCCCCCCCCCCCCCCACATCTTAAAGAAAATAAAAAAATTCTGGCCACGTCACTCAACAATGACTGGCTGCCCAACCCCTTCCCTCTCACCCCCACCCCGTTCGCGGTGAAGTGCGCCCCCCCTCTCTTTAAGCAACAAACAACAACAACAACAACAACAACAACAACAACAACAACAAAAACCCAATTCTGGCTATGCCAGTGAATAATGACAGTATTAGACGAGAAATACTTGCATCCTGCGTCCGTCTTTACACCCCAGTTCAAAGATGAGACACAAGCTCATCAAAATTTACTACGATAGCAATTGGTTCCTTTGATTCTGACTTTGCTCTGTTTCGTTTTATTTCAGTGTGTGTGACGTGAACAATAACACATTAGGTCAACGTAGTTCAAAAGCAAGCCACTGGACGTTTTTCTGAGGTCGCCGTGGGCAAGCCTCCATCACCACGCGGACGATATCCTTCGATGTAAAGGTGAGCAGTTTTGCGTCCTCAAGCACGTAGAAGTAAGTGCACGCGCACTTGTATTTTCTTGCCCGGAGAACAAGAGAAGGAAAGGGTGGAGGCTAATCGCGTTTGCGCCCGGTTTGACGTCCTGTTCACCAGCTGATGAGGAAAATGCGGAAAAACCAAAAGAAATATCAGAAATAAAAAAGCAAAGAAAGCACGCGTCGTAAGCTTTCATGGCACGTACAGTTTACAGAATTGCCGTCGAAGAACCCCTTTGCCTACCCACCGTTTACTATTACTTCTTTAACGTACTGAATGTTACAATAGTGCAATACCAAATTGACGACATTTAAGGATAACGGCGGCTAATTCATATGCCGGAGATTAACGCAAAATCGAAAAGCGGCTGGTGACGCAACCTTGAAGTTCCCGCGCGACCTCGATCCGCAAAGTTATGTCTAACTCTAAGTTATGTCTAACTCAGACCTGTACGTATCCTACAAGTAGTCTGCTCCCAAGTTACTCTATCTGCATTATCTTTCAGAGTACGTGAGTATCTTGGAAATAATTTAAGAGAGGAGTATTTTTGCTGTAGCTTGAATACATTTCATAGTATCTTCTATTCATTGTCTCAAATACTTATAAAGAAGGAGAATCAAATCCTTTCAGCTAGAGAACAAGATCAACGTACCTGACCGCTACAGGCAAAATTCCTTAACTGGTTCAACACGTGTACAAGCAGGCTGTAAGGCTGCGTACATTCAAACATGTTCCACTGAGCTGACAGGTCCCCCGTAGCACGTACGCGCGAGCTTGTTCTACGAAAGGGTTAAGCTGCCCCGTATTCCTTCTGCACCGTTTCTTTTAACTGCCGCCTAGCTTGTATTTTCCCAGTAGAGAGTTTTAGATTAGGGGACGCAAGCGGCTTGCGTACGCAAGAACTAGGTGCCATTGAAGTGCGCGTGCGAAGACCCAGACCTAGGAATCTGCGAATGTGCAGTACCGTGGCCCTTACTGCTTACGTCCCCTAATCTAGAACTCTCTATGGTCGCTTCCTGACTCGTGTGCGCATCTGGGTTGTCTACCTGGTAGCGCAGGTGTGAATAGCAGTACAACACTTTGTGGGGCTAGTTGGTTCATTGTTTTCAAAAGATAAAGCGCCGACAGAGACACCACGCTATAAGAACACTGACGAGACAAGGTCCTGTCATCGTTCTTTCTTAGTGTGTTGTCTCTGTTGGCGCTTCACCTTTTGAAAGCAGGTGTAAAGACCTCCTGCTACAGAAGTCCTTGCCTCGTGGTAAGCACGATATCTGGCACTCAGTATGGCTTCCGCGGAGCTCTCGGCAACGAATAACTGAAAGCTACGACAATCGAGAGGAGCCCATTATGGTTGAAATTCCCTGGCAGCTGTTAACGGCGACGCGGAGGCGTTAGCCCGGCATAGCGATCGCAGGCAGTCCTGGAGCTGATTACTGGAATGTCGCGGCAGAAACTGGATCGTGCGGTGGAAATATTTGCCGACTGTGTCGCATGGTCTATCCCGGTTCTAAAGGAAACTTGCACCCGTCACTTCAGAATGGCGTCACTAATGTGCAGTACCTGACTGCGGCTGCGGAAATGGGGGAAATCGAGCGAGTGTCGCAGTGAGAAGGTGAGACAAGTAGTTTTATTTTGAATTTGTGCAGATATGGTGGTAAATTTGATATAGGCCCAACCCGGTGGGTTAGGGACGTTGAAGCTGGCTGAAAGTTACGGGGTTGGGTGGTAGAGGTCTTTAAGCTGTAACTACCAAACCACCTTCTTTCTACAGCTTTCCTTTTTATTTGCCAAAACCAGCTGTATGGGGCAGTAATCATTGTAGTTGGTAGAACTCTGATGCTGCACACTGTGCAGATAGTCTTGGTAATAGAACTGTAACTTGGATAGAACGGTAATTATTATTACAGCACAAATAATGTCTGTTTCTTTTCATCATCATCATCATCATCATCATCATCATCATGATCATCATCAGCCTAGTTACGCCCACTGCAGAGCAAAGGCATCTCCCATACTTCTCCAACTACCCCATTCATGTACTAATTGTGGCCATGTTGTCCCTGCAAACGTCTTAATGTCATCCGCCCACCTAACTTTCTGCCGCCCCCTGCTACGCTTCCCTTCCCTTGGAATCCAGTCCGTAACCCTTAGTGACCATCGGTTATCTTCCCTCCTCATTACATGTCCGGCCCATGCCCATTTCTTTTTCTTGATTTCAACTAAGATGTCGTTTACCCGCGTTTGTTGCCTCACCCAATCTGCTCTTTTCTTATCCCTTAACGTTACACCTATCATTCTTCTTTCCATAGCTCGTTGCGTCGTCCTCAATTTCAGCAGAACCCTTTTCGTAAGCCTCCAGGTTTCTGACCCATATGTGAGTACTGGTAACACACAGCTGTTATACACTTTCCTTTTGAGGGATAGTGACAACCTGCTGTTCATGATTTGAGAATGCCTGCCAAACGCACCCCAGCCGATTCTTATTCTTCTGGTTATTTCAGTCTTATGATCCGGATCCGTGGTCACTACCTGCCCTAAGTAGATGTATTCCCTTACCACTTCCAGTGCTTCGCTACCTATCGTAAACTGCTGTTCTCTTCCGAGACTGTTAAGCATTACTTTAGTTTTCTGCAGATTAATTTTCAGACCCACCCTTCTACTTTGCCTCTCCAGGTCAGTGAGCATGCATTGCAATTGGTCTCCTGAGTTACTAAGCAAGGCAATATCATCAGCGAATCGCAAGTTGCTAAGGTATTCTCCATCAACTTTATCCCCAATTCTTCCCACTCCAGGCCTCTGAATACCTCCTGTAAACATGCTGTGAATAGCATTGGAGAGATCGTATCTCCCTGTCTGACACCTTTCTTTATATGGATTTTGTTGCTTTCTTTGTGGAGGACTACGGTGGCTGTGGAGCCGCTATAGATATCTTCCAGTATTTTTACATATGGCTCATCTACACCCTGATTCCGTAATGCCTCCATGACTGCTGAGGTTTCGACTGAATCAAACGCTTTTTCGTAATCAATGAAAGCTATATATAAGGGTTGGTTATATTCTGCACATTTCTCTATCGCTTGATTTATAGTGTGAATATGGTCTATTGATGAGTAGCCTTTACGAAATCCTGCCTGGTCCTTTGGTTGACAGAAGTCTAAGGTGTTCCTGATTCTATTTGCGATGACCTTAGTAAATACTTTGTAGGCAACGGACAGTAAGCTGATCGGTCTATTTTTCAAGTCTTTGGCATCCCCTTTCTTATGGACTAGGATTATGTTAGCGTTCTTCCAAGATTCCGGTACGCTCGAGGTTATCAGGCATTGCGTATACAGGGTGGCCAGTTTCTCTAGAACAATCTGACCACCATCCCTCAACAAATCTGCTGTTACCTGATCGTCCCCAGCTGCCTTCCCCCTTTTCATAGCTCCTAAGGCTTTCTTTACTTCTTCTGGCGTTACCTGTGGGATTTCGAATTCCTCTAGGCTATCCTCTCTTCCACTATCGCCGTGGGTGCCACTGGTACTGTATAAATCTTTATAGAACTCCTCAGCCACTTGAACTATCTCATCCATATTAGTAACGATATTGCCGGCTTTGTCTCTTAACGCACACATCTGATTCTTGCCTATTCCTAGTTTCTTCTTCACTGTTTTTAGGCTTCCTGCGTTCCTGAGAGCCTGTTCAATTCTATTCATATTATAGTTCCTGTTGTCCGCTGTCTTACGCTTGTTGATTAACTTAGAAAGTTCTGCCAGTTCTATTCTAGCTGTAGGGTTAGAGGCTTTCATACATTGGCGTTTCTCGATCAGATCTTTCGTCTCCTGCGATAGCTTACTGGTTTCCTGTCTAACGGCGTTACCACCGACTTCTATTGCGCACTCCTTAATGATGCCCATGAGATTGTCGTTCATTGCTTCCTTTAAACAACCACCAGCTAGTCCATCATGTCATCCTTCGTCCTTCTGTCTTCAAATGACTCTGACACTTCACAAATTGATTTATTAATGCGATTAGAATTCTTTGGGAACTTCACGCTCTTTCAGGGGGCTATCTGGCTTCCTACCTAACCGTTTTCCCGCCAAGTTAGGTTACTGGGTAGTCCGTGGTCTAATGGTTACAGCTTCGGGCTGCTGTGCTGAGGGAACAGGGCTCGAAATCAACCATCGGGTCAACATGGGTGACTGAGTCACTGGACATGTGCCGCTCTTCATTGACAAGAAAAAAAAAATAAATATTTTTCCGGTGCCGCGCGGAATCGAACCCGCGTCATATACATTCGCATAATCTTATCTGAATGTACATTCACACATGGGCGCGCGGACTTCGCGGCGGTGGTGCTAGATGGCGCTGTGTCTTCAGCGGGAAGCGCGAGCAAGGAACCCGCCTGCATACACGCCTCACACGTACGCGTAAGACATATCTGCGGGAGCAGTACGGCGTGTGGCTACATTGCTTCAATGCTAATCGCATTAACGTCGTCATTAATCCTGAGATGGGTTCTGCCAGATTTCTTTTTCTTCAGATATGATTTTCCATAAATCAAGATATTACCGCGAAATTGACCGAAGTGGAGTTTTGAACCAACACTTCATCGGTGCAAACTGACTTAGTGTGTATTTAGCGCCCCTTCAAACTCCCACGCTGTAATTACGACGCGGTGTCCTGAAAAGGCTCGCCGGACGCATAGCATGCGTGCAATGATATCAAGTACACATATATTTATATCTTTGAAATCGCACTTCTCGATAGTACACATGCAGTGAACAAAGAACCCACCTTCACAGTGAACAGGCGGCCTCCGACCCTCTGTCGTGCTTCGAGGACAGTGACGTCAACGCCGCGTTCGGACAGCAGCTTGGCAGCCGACAGCCCTGTTGATCATGGGAGCCCATGAGTATGGAGAAACGTCGCATCAGAATTCACCCGCGAAACGCGTAAATTGAGAACGGTCGGTGAACGATTTCAATACAAATGAAACGAGTAAATATGGAAGACGAGTCTGAAGAAAACAAACGTGGCGCGCGAGTTAACTGATAATCGTTCCACATTTACGATTATTTCCCCTTGCTAGGCAACGGCCTCGAATCGCCAGCAATCGAGCTCAATTTAGATACACACTTCTGAAGGCGCAGGATCCTGCACGATAATCTGCGGCGAACAAGGAGAAAGAGAAATATTTGAAATGTATCCGTAAAAACTGGGCCCTTATGCTCGATGCATGTTCTTACGTTAAGCGGTTCGCAAGAACATGCTCCAGCCGATCGCCATATAACGTGTTATCAGCGAAGATAATCGACCATAGACGCCCGGTTCTCGCATACGAATGAAAGATTTCGTGAATTCTGCCCATAATTTCATTTTGCAGCCTTAATATTAGAACCGCAAGCATCAAGAGCTTAGTGTTGTTTTAGGCGCTGCAAGCTCTCGACAGTTTCAAGCTGCGCGTCTTGACTGCGGAGAAATTAAGATTTTCTGTGGCACCCAGTAGCCCATAAACTTTTTCTCGCTTGTGTACGTTGACGAGCGTGGTTAAAAAAAATGGCACCCAACGCCCCGTATCGGTGAGAACGCGACTGTATGTAGCAAATAAATTTGTTCGCACACACTTTTGTGGTCGTAAATGATGTCGAACACGAGCGCTTTACGAATCTGTTCATGCGATAATCCGTAACTCTGCATGTGATCATATTTTATCCAACTTCGGATAATACAAACAGATATATGAGGCCCTGCGGAATGACGTCAATCATCCCTAGTTGTAAGCCTGATAGTTATGAAGTTGTTGCCAAAAGGAAAGTCGCACTTTCGCCCAAAAGGCGAAGCATCGATTGCGATAGCAAATTATTAGACATTTATGTATAATATGGATATTGCTTTTATCAGTCGCATAAACTTGTAAACATTCGCTAACTAACTAAATTAACAAGCATGGTGCCACGCAATGCTGATGACTCATGAAAAAAAAAACTCTTCTAATAATTTGCAACATTTAGTAGGAATGGAAACATCGCCACTTCCATGCAGATGTCATAAATATATATAATTCACTCAGTAAGCGAAATGAGGCCAAGCCGGACTCACTCGAAATCAGAATCAACAGCAGTCACGCACAGCAGCGATATCGGACTCACAGTAAAGAAAAAGAAGCATATAGGTTGCAGATTCGCCGAAATGGCGTAGTAGTATTGGTGATAGCGAAGTTAAAGACAATTCGACGAAGGAAGATTACGCCACCGATAGACGCCAGAGTGAGTGAGTGAGTGAAGTAACTTTATTTTGGTCCAGAGAAGAAGCAGGGGACACCCCGCGCCACCCGGCTAGTCCCACGTAGGGACCGCCAAGCCGAGCTTGACGGCCCGGTCGCGGGCACTCTGGACGGCCAGGGTTTGGTCGCTGAGTTCGGGGCTGCCCAAAAGCGCAGCCCACCTATCCTCGCTGAAGGAGGAGCCGATGGCTTCACACCCCCACAACACATGGTCCAATGTTGCCCTTAGTCTACAGGCAGGGCAGTCCGCACTGGGGTATCTTTCGGGGTATATGGCATGAAAAACCGCGAGGTTATAGACGCCAGATTCTTGGTGGTCCGAGAGGACTCGCATGCTGTGAAATTGGACTGTCTGCTATACTATGAGGTCTTGTAAATACTCATATAAGGCATTCCCTTCAGCGAACAATTCTTCAAGTTTCTTGAAGTGCAACTGTTATTGAAAGTTATATATATGGAGTTCAGAAAGCTGACCCCCCCCACTGAGGAATGAAAACCTTCTGCCTATGGCTGTGGTAGCGAGAAGCCTCTAATACGTTCTGTGTAACTACCCTCGCTACAACTTACAGGCACTATCACTCGCAGTCGCGATAGCGTGTTTTGATCAAAGACCTTGGTCAGAGGAAATCATTTTAGAATACTAACCTCGCAAGCCACCGCAGCTGAGGGCTATGTTCGTAGTGCTGTCATAGTCTGCAGTGATAGTGACTGGCTACGATCGTGTGTCTGTGCTCCCGTTCTCTCTGCTTTCCTGTCTCGTTAGCCCCCTCTTGCCCCTTTCGCCAGTGTAAGGAACCAAGTCGGATTTTCCTTTCAGTTTAACCTCCCCGTCTTACCCCTTTCTTCTTCTTCTTCTTCTCTCTCTCTCTCTCTCTAAGCTGAACAGTGGATGCCTCCAATGACCATTGCTAAACACAGCACATATGGCACAGTTATCAAAACCTCATTGGATCACCGGCACATACGCGCCGAACAAATTGGAGGCCTCGTGTAAGCTGGCGCAAGCGTTGTTGTCTTTACGTATACAGTGCTCAGCGATTGAAACGCGATTCTCGTAGCGCATCGCTGCCAGCGCTTTTAGCGCCACCGGTTAGAGCTTGGTGATCGCTGGGGGGCAAAATTCAGTCATCAGGTCATAATCTTTGACAAAGGCCGTCGCTTTAATCGTCTGCCACAGTGCATCAGCTCGGATTCCCCAGCGCCCACCGGTGGCGCCAAAAGCGCCTGCAGCCATGCGCTCCGAATATCGCGTTTCAATCGCTCAGCACAGTACACGCTGTGCGGGCAGGAAGCCTACAAAACTCCGGCGGAAGAGAGAGAAGAGAAAGCAAGGGGAGGGAAGGCAGGGAGGTGGAAATTAGGGCGTATCTGGCGCGGGTGCTGCGTGTTTGCGAAATCTCGGGCAGCTGAGAGAGGAACGAGTGCGCTCTCGTTGCTTAACACCGGAGTTCGCCGAATTGGAAACCGAAACGTGCGGCAGCGATTTTCGTGGGAGCAGGGCTGCAATTTGAACTCGCTCGACACGTTTACTTGTGCGATGGATATTTTCGCCATGTCGGAAGCATGAAATTTTGGAAAGTAAAGCACGTTCTTGATCGAGAGCCTGTGATCAATTCAGTCTACTCTGAGCTCGTTATTTAGCGGGTTTTCAATTGTTTGTTCGCTGTCTACTGTAGTTGAAATAAAGTATCGTGTTAGAGTAGCTTTTCGCATTATCTGTAGTGCTGCCGCCACTATTTTCGGATGCGCTTTTCTTTTCCGTGATCCCTTCAGAAACGTATCAACGAGGTTCTACTTACGTCGGAGCTGCACGACAATACGAATAATGCAGGTTAAGATCACGACGCCAAATGAAAAAAAAAAAGAACAATGTAGGGGACGTGCTTGAACATCTGCACTTGTATACCTGACAGCTTTCACACCATCTTTTTTCTTTCTTTCTTGTTTTAATTGAAGAGCGCCGTGAACAAGGTTACTCTCACATTGTTAGAAAGCACTGCCTTCGGGACCGGTCAACATATATATATACTGCTCTATATATACCATATGTTTAGGTCGATAGTTAGACAACCGGAAAGAAAAACTGTTCTGACAATGGCAAGAACGATATTTTCGTTAACAGATACGTAAATCAGTCAATCAATCAGTCAATCAAATCCGCTGACTTTCCTCGGAAACCGCGAAAGCAATTGCTCAAACAGAAATAAAGTCATACGGGGGCTCTACAAATATATAGCGCTGAGCTTCGCGGTATATAGCTACAGAATCGCGAGGTGTAAGGTTGTCGCCATTATCCGATCGGCAAGATTTCGTTATTTCCAACATCAGCCTCGGTTATATCCTCTGGAAAGCCAGCTAGCAGATGATCATTGATAACCTACCTTCGCGGGAAAAATATAGTGGCGATTCAAGACTCGCCGACGCCCCTTTGAGTGACCCTGCGCGCATATGCATACAGCTGATATTTGCAGTCAGCATTTCATACGCGTTTCTGGAGGAATTTCATCGGTGCCATGGGGCCGCTTTAAAACTAAGAAACCCAAATCAGCTTCCGCATCATTCCCGATGTTAGCGACTGGCGTTTAGTGGAACCGTTCCTGGTTTCAGATGGAAAACCGCGCCGCAGCAAATATTGCTGCAGCATTTTTTTAATGGCCTAACCGGAATTATTCTTGTCGTACTTGAGGCGTATTTAAAAACCTAAACATTGTCAAAAAAAATCTGCGATTATTAAAATACTATTTAAAGTTGGGAGGGAAGGATCGAGATAGCGTTAACAGTTGTTGACCTATTTTGTTTTGCGCAACATGTGTCAAATGAAATTTAAAAAAATATATTACAGGCTGCATGAAATCATTCTTAGAAAAAAAAAATTTATTTCAAAACGTCAGTTCAGCTTTGTCGCGGGACGGGACAGAGATGTCCTTGTCGAAAAATTGTCGTATGAATTGAATGCAGCTTTCGAACACAACGTATATGCTCATGCTCTGTACATTCTTCTAGGTGCATCTAAAGCATCTGACACAGCGAGCCGGGACATTTTACTTGGAGAACTTTAGGGACCAGTTACAATTTATTTTAATGGCCGCTCAAAAGTGGTAGCCCTGGACAACCAGTTAGGATTCAACCGCAAGTTACCTTTGAGAGCTGCAGTACCAGATAGCTCCTTTTTGTCTCCGATCCTTTTTAATATGTTCGCTTGTTTATAAAAAATATGTTTGTAAATTATATTGCGTCATGCGTATCTAAATGTCTAAGTATGCAGATGACCCGACTATTTAACGAAGCATGTCTTTTACTGTATAATGTTTTCCTCAATGCAAGGCATTGTACATGGTCCTATGCCTTGTTTGCTGGTAACTGCCAATAAACAAGAAAAAAAATTGCGTGCTTTAAAAATCCGCTGTGATAATGCGTAGTGTTTATTGACGCGAGGGCGAGCACCGAAAAAATTCGCGGTTACAATAATTAGAAATTTACCACTTTTTTTGCACTGTCGTAATTGCCCTCGTGGAAACGTTTTCCAGCGCAGTATGCGAGCTCGATAAGGATATTTATGCGTGTTCTTTGATAGCGAGCTGTTTTGGATTGGAGACCTGACATACGTTTGCGGCAGACCGAATATCATTTGAAATTGGAATGCGGTTAAAGATTTACCACTTTTTCTGCACTGTCGTAATTGCCCACGTGGGAATGCGTTCCAGCAGAGTATGTGGGTTTGATGAAAATACACATGTGTGTCCTCTGATAGCGAGCTCTTTTGGTATAGCGAACTGACATACGTTTGCGACAGACCGAATATCATGTGGAATTGAAATTTATTAAAGTGTAGCAATTTACACACTTTGGAGGAGGGCAAAAAATGACAATGCCTGACTGGGCCCGCTGTCTTATAAAACTGTGCAACGTATTTTGAACATTTGTACGTGCATTGCACATTTCAAGGGCACATGTATATATATAATATCAGACGAGCAGATGAATAAGGATGTATTCTGGTCTGCACCATGGCAGTGTTGAATTAACAATATTTTTTAAAGATACGTCAAAATTCGTTACCCATGACTCTTCATTGACTTCCAGGGTAATTTTGTTTTACTACCTCAATACGTGCTTATGGATCAATGTTCATATAGTCTGTCGCTCTACAGCAGCTTTTTTTTACATGGGGGCTATTTGAAACATTGCCTGTGACAGGTAACATAATTCTAGTCTCTGAAGTGAATTACATGGGGATGCTGACATTACTAAATAGATATGCGTAATAGATTATTTACAAAAACGCACTAATTAAGTGTAAAACTAATTCCTTTACGGTACATATTGCAATCTACAAATTGTTGCCGGTGAGTTTTTAAATCATATGCACTTGGAACGAACTTTGAGGATGGCAGGTGTTTCGAGATATGCGGAATTAAACTTGCGGTAAAAATTCGCTGTTCCATTTACTTTTTTGAAAAAAAACGTCATTTCACACATTGAAGCACAAAAATAAATTGGACAATTTCATACCATAAAGCCTTTAGCCACTTATGGCAAAATGGAAACAGAAAGGCAAGGGGACAAGGAAATACGCCTGTGCACATTGTCGCACACTTTGAGAATGAGTATCTCGAAACTGGGGTCATGCTGAAAATTTGTTACAAACGGATACTCATTGCTACAATTCGTAAATTGCAATATGTGTCATGTAGTAAATAAAACTTAATTGGTGAACTTTTTTTTAAATAGTCGATTGTGTATTTCGAATTGTCGCGAAGGTTATGCCCGCCTCTTTGAATAATTTCCTCAAGGACCAGAATGGTGCTACCTGGCACATGTGATATTTAAAAATTCTATATTCCTTAAAAACAAGAGAAAAGAAAAAAAAATACAGCTGTCTGAGCCGTCTTCAAAGACTCTCGCTTATGACACCAGCATCATGCATGTATACCTCGAGTTGAAACGTATCACGCTTATGCGAGTGTACGTTATTTTTGCGAGGCAGCGTCACTCTCTGCGGATAACCGGTTGTATGAAGCATCAACGCATAGGCATGGCAAATTGGTCAATGTAGCATATGAGGTAACAATGAATAGCTCGGGGCAGAAAAGCTGAGCGCCAAGGACAAGAAGACGGCTCTTTCGCCCTTCACAACAGGAAACTGCGGTAAATGCTAATCGGTCAATACTTCGTTGCTAAACTAGCAGTCCGCTTAGTACAACGAAGAGGCTCACAAAAGAAAGCGGGATAGTCCCGCTGTAAGATCTCGCATCGTAAAATGTCCATAACGCGTAAAATTTCGCCAATTCCATATAGCTGGCACAGATTCGCTTCTCGCGCTGTGTTCGAGTAGCAATTTTTTAGGAGTATATTATTATTGTTTCCTGAAATCTTGTATAAATAAATAAGTGAGTGTTTCTGGAAGTATTGCACACAGATAAGATTCGTTTCTTTTGTTTTTGTCCTTCTCTATTGGGACTGTAGAGTGCATACTATGCTATGCCGTACAAAACCAAGGTACAAAAAAAAAAGCTAGAGGTGAAGTCATAACAGAGGTCGCACAAAGTAGCTCACTAGAGCGAGCGTTTCGACAGGTCCCCCTTGTTTTCATCAAGACGAAAGCAAGACCCCTTCTAGAAGCGTTGGCTCCAATCACATTACTTGTTCTACCACTATGATATGCTTTTAGCGTACAAACTTCTAAGCGGGCCAATACTTTAATTATACAATCTACACAAGTATATACCTTATAACAGTTAGTGCATTTCACGCCGTTAAACGGCCTCCCGCCTTATTCCTCTCCCCTCCCTCCGCGTTTCTTACCGCTGAGACCCGCTCCGATGACAAGCACCGTGGTCTTCTTGACAGCTGGACTGCCGTTGCCTCCGGGCCCTGCTGACTGGTCCATGCCGTCCGGGAACCGGCGACGACCTCTGCGTTGTAAGGACGGCGACGGTTGCTGCAGTGAGGCTGCCGCCACCTCGGGCGATCCCGATGAGCCGCTTTGGAAGCTCATAATGTAACGCGGCGACAAACGGACGGAGAGCGCGTTGTCGCGTATGGGTCGCACTCAACTGGCGGCGTGGTATGTGCGTACGCGTTGTCGAAGGGGCGCGGCGCGTCAAGCGATATACGAGCAGAGGGAGAGAGAAGAAATCGATCGCCAGAACTTCCCGTCGAGACCCGCTGGTGCTGCTAGCCGCGTGCAGCGCTAAGCCAGCGCTGCTGTGCCTAGTGCCCCTCCCTCTTTCCCCTCCCCCGCATGCGGTGTAGGTATGTACAGTGACATGGGAGAGACGGCGTAATCACCGTGCGCATACTTGGCACCGTCGACGCAGATGGCGGGCAATTTGAACGTGCGCGGACTCTGTAGTTTATGTCATCGTCGAGTCTGTTAATTTCAGAAAGAAGCGTGCTTTCGCAATCGGCGCTTGCATGCGAATGCCGGTCCGTCGTCGTCGTAGTGTAAGCAGTGAGAAATGAAAGGAAACGAATCTACGGCCAGGTGTTCCTCTTTTTTTTTTCGCGAACGTGTTTTCACATCACCGACTAATTAAGGAGGGAGAGACAGACATTAGGGGTGAAGGCTGTATAGTAAGGCTAAGGCCAATAGTCTCGGTAATTTAAACATTATATCTTTGTAATGCCACGAGCGCCTGACTCCGAGGGGTTTGGGTGCGAGCTAGTTGGTACGGGTCATTCATTTTAAACAGCGCAAAAAAAAAACGCACAAGGAAGAGCACAGGACTATAGCGCTGAATGCCAGCAACATCTTCATTGAAGCTCCCACAAACATATACTATTCGCAACGGGTTGAAAGAAAGAAAGGAAGAAAGGGTAGGCGAGCCATCGTTAATCAACTCCTGCTGCGCATGCGTCACAAACATAAGGCTATACAAATGTAAAATACACAATATGGACACAATACAAACTGATTAACTTCTGACGAACTTAAGTTCCTTATCGCAAACAGCTATAGAAGGGGCACTTACGCAAGTGGTTCATATAACTCACAAATTGAAAAGGTCTCAAAGATCTCATAGCTGTATTTTCCCGGCACACCTGTGTCTTTTAGGTGGGGTGAACAGCCACACTTTGCACAATGAACAGCTAGATTGTTACCAGTCTTAATCTTGACACAGTGCGCATGCTCACGTAAACGTTCACTGAGGCAGCGTCCCGTCTGCCCTGTGTAAGTGCAGCCGCAACAGGCGGAAATGGCGTAAACTACGCATTAGTATTGCAATCTACGGGCTTGGCGGTATTTCGCTTACCACACAGTCTAAGCGTTTGCCGGATATCGTTGACTTTTTTGCACAACCTTCCCAACTTGCTAGGAGCGGTAAACACCACCTTAACACCGGCCTGGCCCTCGGATTTCTTCATGCGGTGGGACACACATTGTACATAAGGGCTCACAACAACCTTGATTATGTCTAGGGCTCCATTCTTTCGGATAAATCCTAAAAAATACGATAAACACTCGCCAGCAAAATGTTTGACAATTCGGATTTATGCGATAAACTCCGATTTTAACGGCCAATGTGACCCTGTTCCGTTGTTTATCGAAAGTCTTTCGATAAAGGGCATGTTCTAAGCGGTCATTTATACATCGGCCGGTCTGGCCGATGTAAACTTTACTTCACGTCAACAGTATCTCGCAGGCTGCACCCATCGCACATTTAACAAAGGGCGTGTCGCCCCCTGGTGGCACTCGAGCGCCAGGGTACGAATCGAGCACGGAAAGCCTGCTGCAGGAAAGCGTGGCATGCTCAGATGACGCATTCCTGTGGTGCGTGAACAGAAATTTTGGACAAGCAAAATGAGAAGGAAACGAAAGCATTCCAGCGTAAATAGTTTAGTGATTTTGAAGAATCAACTTCATCTGAAGGAGTCATTGTTTGCAAGTTTTGTCGTGTGACCGTTAGCATTGCCAACGGCAAGGGCGCCTTGAGAATTGCGGAGCATCTACACTCACAACGCCACGTCCAGCTGAAGAAGACCCTTCTAGACACAGCTGAGTCCCTTTTTAACTATTGGTGCTCTGAATTTACGGCTGTATGAGAGTGTGTGTACCATGCTTCGTACAGCCTAACACGGTTTCTCCATTTACTGTGCACGCTTCCTTCTATGCCAGGTGTCTTAACAGACTTCACATGGTCGAATCAAATTTGTTCACATCGTCTTGTTATTCCTATCCCTTAGGCAACTTGTCACAGCAAAGCTCGCTGGAAGAAAGTATCACACAGGCCCGATCCAACGGACAAGACGCGGATGACATGCCGCACCAATTTTGCCCTGCGCTCTGTCATGCTGAGATTCCACTGCACCAGGCTGATGGACCTCTTGGCAGCCTCGTTCGAAGCAATTGCCTGGCGGCACGCACCGTGCCAGTTAGTGATCAACTATGTCGCAAATACCAACATGAAGTCAGTGCGAAAGACATTGCGACGATAAGCTCTTCGATGAAAGATCGCCCCGTCTCCATAACCATCGACGAGTCGCCGGAACTCAGCGAACGTCCGGCAGTGGATGTGCTTGCATCCTTCTACGACAACGAGCTTCCTGGACGTAGGACCTTCATAATAGACTTGCAAGTAGTTCAGCTGTGCAACGTTGTATTAATTAGCATGTTGATACATACCGCTTTTCGGAAGGTTGGAAAGGCCTTAGCCGATGTAGCTGTGTTGTGCTCCGATTCAGCTTCCTACATGCAGAAGCTTGACAAGGACTTGCAACTCTCCAGCCCCGATTGCAAGGCACTTCACTTCAAAGATCCGTGCTGCCCACTTAACGCTATGGAGGATGGAATTCAGACGAACTCATTTAAGGTAGTTCAGTATTTTGTTGTGCAATTCCCTGCCCTGTCGAAGTCGTCGTGGGAGCCGCGCCGTAAGTTTGGTCTTGTGTTCGTGGACATGGGCATGACCATCTGGTCACTGAAGAGTGTACGTCCATCTCTTTTCATGAAGCCCCAGAAGATATTCTGGACTACTGGCGTGCCATTTTGCCTTTCTTGAGTAGCGATGATACCAAGGGAAAGAAGTGTAAGGAAGCTCAAAACTCTTGTTTCATCGCCTGAAGTTGTGCACGACTTGCTGATTAAGTTGAGGTTTCTTAAGACGAATTCGTGTGCTGCGCTCTCAATCATTCAGAAACTTGAGGCGGAGAGCACCCTGGTACACTAGGTTTACCCATACTGGGGGTTCGTTTGCACGCGCTCCTCAGTCAATGGCTTGACCACCTGAGGTCTTCACATCAGATGACGCAAGTCTGTTGGATCTGCTTGACTAGAATGACCGCTCAACGACTGTCGCAGACCTTCATGGAAATATACATACGCGGCTCTCGCTGAAAAGTGGAGACAGTTAGTTGAGAGGAACCTTTGCGATGCGCTCTATTACACCAGTGAATCGCTATGGTACAGTGTTCAAATTGTGAATCCAAATGTGAAGCTTGAGCTACCCCGTGCGTTCGAAACCTATGCGCCGAACTTTAAGTTATTGTTTCTTGAAACTAACGATATGAGTCAGCTCACGAGTGATATTGCGAACTATCAGAGCTATGAAATCAGCGACATTGATGAACCCTTGTCGTTTTGGAGACTTAACACTGTCCAGTGGTCAGTGCTTTCTCACTGCGCGCTGACTCTTTGGCTCCCTGTTTCTAGCGCGATCGTTGAAAGGACGTTTTCTATAAGCTGAGAATCATCAATCGAAAGGAGCGCGCTTCCATCAGTGACAGCAACCTCCTAAAGTATGGTTGCGTCCATCACAGCAAAATTTAAGGTTGTAATACGTACAAACGTAGGTTTTTCGTATTCAAATATTTGTGCTTGCGTGTATTTGTGCTTGTGTATTCAAACCTTGCAAACAACTAAACTACGCTTCGCGTGTTCTGATGTTTTCGTGTTCATATGCAATTTCATCCAAGGTTTTGGAGTATTGAGAGAAACGCAAAATTAAACTTCGAATTTCGGAAATTGGGGGTTTACGAGAAATAAACTCCTATAAACGCCGAATTTCCGCCAAAAAATAAACTCCGAAAAACACCCTCCGAATTTGAAGAAATATAAACTCCGAAAACACTGAGCCCTAGTTATGTACTTTACCTCTTCGCGCGGCTTCATGGGGGAACGGCCCTCTTGCACTAAGACATCCGTCATGGATGACAGCAGTTGTGCTGGATAGCCACTTGTCTTAAGCCGATGGACTTGGCTAGCAACGCTGCTGGACATCAAGTGGGGGCAGGAGCAAACGACAGCCTTTCTGAGAGGCCCCAGGGCTATGGAGCGCTTCACCACTTTTGAGTGACTGGAAGTGTAGGGGAGAAGGTATTTCTTGGAACGTGGGGCATACATCCAACACGTATGTTCCTCCTGGAGGTGCAGTGCAAGGTCAAGGAAGAGGATTTGACCTTTTTCATGGAATTCGCTTGCGAACGTCAACCCTCGAAGAATGCTCTTGAATTTTTCAAAAGCATGGTCGAGCAGAGAAGCGGCTTCAAGTAATTTTTAAATATCACCTACGAATATGATACTGCCTAATGCGAAATTGGAGCGCCGCTGTATACGTGTTTTTAATTTGCAATATATTGGCTGTAGGGGACAGTCCGATCGTGCGGCACGTTGCAAACGGAGCGAAGTGTGGCGCGTCTGACTCGCTAATCGGGACATCGCGAGAGACAGCGCGTGAATGACGCGTGCGCGCAATTCACAGCAGCCGCCGCAGACAGACCTCCGCTCATGCAGCACTTTGTTTCCATATGTGGTATCGGTGGCGTCATCGGTGAGCAGACGACGCGCGCTACTCTGGTGCCATCTCGTATAGCCATCGTCACCGTAGAGCCCATTTTGCGCGGCAGTACGCTTTTCTGCTAACGCTTTCATCACACCCTCCTCCTCCGCTTTTCTCCTTGCGCTCTCTTCACTTTCACCATCTTTAATTCCCCACTGCGCTCCATGTTCACTCTGATCCTTCGCTGTGCTCGTTCGCTCGGTTACCCCGAGGACGCCGACACGCTCGCTACAGGAACGAACGCCTAAGAACTGTGCTCTAAAAATAAAATGTGTGTTGTGATCGCACGATTGGGGGTCTAATTCATAAATGATTTACTACTGGCAGAAGCAGAGAAAGCTTTGCTTTAGAATATTCTTAATGTGGCGCATTATATAGGCAGACCTATAACAACTAGTGAATAATTATTGCAGAAATCTTTGGTGCAAAACTGAGTTATAATCACTACCTAAATGCTTATTTAAAGATCCCTTTAACATTGTTTCCCTATGTACATAAAGTTACATCCCAGTAGGCTGCACCATAAGGACAACGGTAAAGCGCAAGGCTATAGTACCAGTGCATCGCGAGGCAGCCGGTGTTGTGTGTCGTATACGGTGCAGGATGTAGGCACAAGCGATCACTCTAACTGCGCAGAAATGGTAAGCTGGTTGCAGAAACTGGAATGCAGAAATGGCGGAAGTAGCTGTGGTTCTCCGCAGGTGTGGTAAACAGGGTATATAGTTGCGCATCGGCATTGTGCACAGCTGCAGTTGAGGGATTGTAACGAGGAGAAGTGCTCTGTGCAGAAGGAAAACACTTCAAGCATGTAACAAGCTCCATACACTACTCAAAATCATTCTTTAAACATAAAAAACTGGCGGAACTTCAGCCACTGGTGCGTAAATGCCACCACATAAACCATACAACCATCCATTTAATATGGCCCAGCCGAGAGCTCCCCTGAGCGTATGCAGGAGCTCTGCACCTGGAGCTGACAGAATTAGATGATTGAAAACCTACACAGTGACACATTGATAACGCTTCTTGCACTTTTAACTCTATCTGGACTGCCGGATACCTGCCATCCTCACAGAAGGGAGCTATTGTTAGCCCAATTTTCAAACAGAATAGAGATTCATCCGACGTATCAAGTTGTCGCCCGATAGCTTTCACAAGATGCGTCTGTAAAATTTTTGCAAAAGAAATGATAAATCGTCGCCTTTTACATTTCCTTGAATTTAACAAAATACTTCACCCTTTTCAGTTCAGCTTCAGAAAGAGTCGGTCCACAACTGATCATCTCGTGCGCTTTGACAGAAATATCTGAGATGCGTTTGTTCATAAACAGTTTTTATTATCGATATTCCTCGATATGGAGAAGGCGTATAACGCAACGTGGCGTTTTAAATACACGGGCCTTCGAACTCTCCTTCCTTGTCCAACTACGCCCCGTGCACGTACGTACATACATACATACATACATACATACATACATACATACATACATACATACATACATACATACATACATACATACATACATACATACATACATACATACATACATACATACATACATACATACATACCGTGATATACCGCTCGATCGGACGCAACAGGCTTTCTCAAGTGATTGAACAACTCTAATGACTTCTCTCATCAAAACTAAAAACTGATGACTATTCGCCTTCATTGTGCGTTGGTCATCAATGAAGGCTTCCGCTCGACGTGTTTGAATCTCTGGATGTTGCGTGGACACGTTTATCAGCTCTAGAAATGGGCTTTATCAGTTAAGCGTCTCATCCGCAGCTTCCCACGGCTAATGTCAAGCGATATGGGTTGAGAGCAAGGGACCAGGCAATATAATCTCTCAGAACAGCTTCCGTGTGCTGTTCATGGGGCGTTAAGTACCAAATCAACGCTGAAATTTCTCTGAGTTTACAGTGGCGCCGCGTGCAACAAAAAAGTGTATCGAGCGAGAGATTAATGCAAAGCAACAAACTTCGCCCGGCTGTACGCGTCAATAAGCGTTGATACAAATTTCGTGTTAAATGTCGTCTTATATTTCTAGAAGCCTAAGCAGCTGACGTCGGCAGCTGCTTAGGTTTATGGAACGAGATAAGCGCTGGTTCACTGCAGCGCCTTATCTCGAACTAGCACATTTCTATGCTCTTGTGAAAAATAACCTTCAAAGTTTCTCTTCGCCTCTCTCTCTCTCTCGCTCGCCCAAGTCTGGGCGCCGATTACGCGGACAGAGACCCGCGACTGTACCGCTAACCTGCATCAAAATTGAATTCTGGGGTTTTACGTCATGGCCAAACATAATTTGAGGCACGCCGTAGTTGGGGGCTATGTATTAATTTTGACTATACCTTAGGTTCTTTAATGTACAGCCAATGCTCGCTAGCCTTCTTCAATGTCAGGCATGTAAATACATTGCTGATGAGGAAACTTAGCACAACAAAAAAGACAACGCACACAGGAAGAGAATACAAAGACATGTATTTATGCGTTGTTTTTTTGTTGCGCTGATAGGGCATACACGCGCCGAGGTGGTGCAGTGATTTTGTCGTTGCGCTGCAGGACACTAAAGAGAAAAATTATTTCTTCTACATCAGTAAATTACCTTTCTACAACATCAAAACAGCACTCTTACCACGATAAGACTCTCGGTAAGCCAGAAAAAGCGCAAGAACGAAAGACGGGTGGCGGCGCTTCCTTGAAGTTCCCGCACTTGGTCGCTGTTTTTGTCATGGATTTTGAGGGCACCTTCTAGGGCCTTCTTAATTATATAGCCATACAGACTGACAACATTGTGTTCTAAAGGAAGTGAAGATTAAACATGGCAAGTTTTGGGAATCTTTACTCAGCCAACGCGCCCAAAATGCGAAAATACTTTGGAATCACTGACGTGACTGACGTACCGGCGTCGGGATTTCGGCGCGAAATTCAAATAGTGTTATTTCGACTTCCATTTCCTCATCTAATAATCAAACTATTATTTTGAAATACGTGCCGTCAGGGTTCTTGTACCACCACCACCACCATCAGCCTGGTTAAGCCCACTGCAGGGCAAAGGCCTCTCCTATACTTCTCCAGCTACCCCGGTCACGTACTAATTGTGGCCATCTTGTCCCTGCAAAGTTCTTAATCTCATCCGCCCACCTAACTTTCTGCCGCCCTCTGCTACGCTTCCCTTCCCTTGGAATCCATTCCGTAACTCTCAATGACCGTCGGTTATCTTTCCTCCTCATTACGTGTCCTGCTCATGCCCATTTCTTTTTCTGTATTTCAACTAAGATATCATTAACTCGCGTTTGTTCCCTTACCCAATCTGCTCTTTTCTTATTCCTTAACTTTACACCTATCATTCTTCTTTCCATAGCTCGTTGCGTCGTCCTCAATTTAAGTAGAACCCTTTTCGTAAGCCTCCAGGTTTCCGCGCCGTACGTGAGCACTGGTAAGACATAGCTGTTATAAACTTTTCTCTTGAGTGATAATGGCAACCTGCTGTTCATGATCTGAGAATGTCTACCCAAATGCACCCCAGCCCATTCTTATTCTTCTGATTATTTCAGCCTCATGATCCGAATCCGCGGTCACTACCTGTCCTAAGTAGGTGTATTCCCTTACCACTTCCAGTGCCTCGCTACCTATCGTGAACTGCTGTTCTCTTCCGAGACTGTTAAACATTACTTTAGTTTTCTAGAGATTATCTTTAGACCCAGCCTTCTGCTTTCCCTCTCCAGGTCAGTGAACATGCTTTGCAACTGGTCCCCTGAGTTACTAAGCAAGGCAATATCATCAGCGAATTGCAAGTTACTAAGGTATTCTCCATTAACTCTTATCCCCAATTCTTCCCAATCCAGGTCTCTGAATACCTCCTACCCGCCGTGGTTGCTCAGTGGCTATGGTGTTGGGCTGCTGAGCACGAGGTCGCGGGATCGAATCCCGGCCACGGCGGCCGCATTTCGATGGGGGCGAAATGCGAAAACACCCGTGTGCTTAGATTTAGGTGCACGTTAAAGAACCCCAGGTAGTCAAAATTTCCGGAGTCCTCCACTACGGCGTGCCTCATAATCAGAAAGTGGTTTTGGCACGTAAAACCCCAAATATTATTATTATTATGAATACCTCCTGTAAACACTGCCAACTATGTGTACGAACGTGCAAAGTTCCACGAAACTGCCGACCCCTTCCCGTCCCGTTGGGGGCACTCTTACTGCTACTTGTATGCTATTACCTGCTATATCTCTACATAGTGTATATAGCTTTTCGTCTCTTCTTCGTCTGCCCGAGAATCCATCTCTCGTCCTCTACCCCCAACCACAATACCATTCGACCATGGAATACCCTGCGATCCAAGTAGGCAGGAATACGGTTAGTTACAAACAAAAATAGATAGATAGAAGGCCCCCGGAACGTATGAGGTACCCTAAGTATGCCAACGCAAATAAAAAAAGGACGCACAGCTTTCTTTTAAATGTGCATGCATCATAACGTCTCGAGCGTGTATCGCGGTCGTAAACGTGGTGTACACTTTTGACAGTGTCTGACGCGTTCTCAGCTGTTGCGCGCAAAAGGGTGTAAATATGTGTTGTCACGGTATACCTATGAACGTGGAGATAAAGGGCAAATAACAGCAATCACTGGAGCAAGTGTTTTCCTGCATAACGGTTTGTGGACTTTGTGGTAGCTTATCACTTATCGCTATAGTCACTGGGATAGTTGGTTCGTCTTTATTGCGGTGGGTTAGGACGCGAAACAAAGCATAAAGCCACCTTTATGTTCAGTCCGCTTAACGCTTATACAGCTCAGTCGAAAAAACGTGAACCATAGCGACCTCGTCGCCGAAGGTGGCAGCACTTGTGCGATAATGCTGCGGCCACGGCCTACCGGCACCCTCATGCAGTGATAATGGACTTCCATTTTTCTTACAATGAAGTCAGCCGACTGTGTGATAACAAAATTGAAGGCAACAAAATTGCTGCATCGAGGTCTTATTGTTTGCTTTACCTCCGCTAAAACAATTGCCTCCAAGATTTATGGTTTCGTTTGGGAATGCGGCCGCCCGGGCGGCGACTTTACAATTGCTAGTAAGTACAGCGGGGCGTGGCACTTCTGGAGGCGCCGGACGTTTGTGCGCATGCGCGAGTAAGAGCGGGCGCAAGAGAAAATGTGGGGGCTTTTGCTCCTTAAATATATGACCCTTCCTAGGTCCTACGAAGAAGTTTCTTAGCTCGCGTTGTATGCCTTTGTCCCTATAGGCGTGCCGGCATTACGGAGTGGGGTCGAGTTTCTTTGGCGAGGTGAAATAGGTAAAGCAGCGTGCACTGACGCCCCATTTGGCGACCGCTGTGTCAGACTTGTCTCGTACCTGCGGCGCTCGTGCTAAGTCACTCATGCCGCATCATAACTTTCTTGCGCCTTACGGCGATGTACCTTTAAACTAACATCACAGATGTTGCCGTGGGAGCAGTGGGGACCGTAGTAGAAGTTGGGCCGCATATATTGAGAATGAAGAAGACAGAGCGGCTTAGCAACCACGATTGAACGCGAGTGGCTGAAAGGCCGCCGGTGACGCTTGACGCCCCTGCAACCACTATGAGAGAGTACCCGCCGTGCTTGCTTAGTGGCTATGGTGTTGGGCTGCTAAGCACGAGGTCGCGGAACCGAATCCCGGCCACGCGGCCGCATTTCGATGGGGGCGAAATGCAAAAACACCCGTGTACTTATATTTAGGTGTGCGTTAAAGAACCCCCAGGTGGTAGAACTTTCCGGAGTCCCCCACTACGGTGTGCCTCATAATCAGAAAGTGGTTTTGGCATGTAAAGCCCTACACTTCAATTTTTTCCGTTTAACCGCTATGAGAATACGTCGCACTTCCCTAACGCCTTTTACGCGCACTTAACCTAACCTAACGTCAATCTAGCATAACGTTAACGTAACCGCAAAGACAATAATCCTCACAGCGTGACATCAGGCAGTGGCGTTCAACCGTGGTTGCTAAGGCACTGTGCATGTATTTCACTCAAGGGGAACCACTCAATAATGCTCCTGAAAAGTCGCGTACAGCAGCACACGAAAAGCCTGCCAAGAGCGAAGATACTGCACCAGGAGAGCAGGCGCCGGACCTCTACTAGCTACGGCCCCTACTGCTCCCCCAGAAAAATTGGTGATGCTCTTTCGAAGGTAGAGCGCCGTGAGGGGCAAGAAAGGTTTAAGCGGGCGTTACTGACTCAACACCAGCGCCGCAGGCGCGAGAAAGTCTGTCGGACGTACCTTCAGACACAGCGATCATCAAATAGGGCGTCCGTGCCCACTGCATCACCGCGCAGATAGCCAGCGTCGGAGCGTAAAAAACTCGACTCCACTCCGCAATTCCCGGCATGCCTACGGGACAAACGCATGCAACACGAACAAAGAAACTTCTCCTCAGTAGTGTCTAGGCAAAGTCAGATATTCAAAGGCCAAAAGTTCTCAGATTTTCTCTCTCGTGCCCGCTCTTACTCGCGCATGCGCACAAACGTCCGGCGCCTCTGAAAGTGCCCCGCCCCGCTGTAATATACTAGCCACTGTAAAAATGCGCCCGGCGAGTGCGCGTGGGCGCACGGGCCGTCCGGAGGAGAAAGAGCCCCGCCCCTCACCACCTTCCCTCCCCCCGGAACCTTGATCGTCACGGAGACGGCGCGCATGAGATTGAGCCGCGATCGCCGGCTCACCCTCGCACGCTGTCACTCACACGTACAGCATATGGCGCGCGGCAACGATTTTATCGCTCTTGGAATTTATACTGAACCTCACGGCGACGCCGACGGCAAACATGCGCTTGGGGAGTCCATATAGATGCTATCCCAATGAAAATGTGATCATATAGCGTAGCTGAATGAGAAATTACATATTTTTTTACAGCCTGGAGAAACGGTGGAACACCTCAGAAAGTGAAAGGCTGGGAGGCGGGGGGGGGGGGGGGGGGGGAGTGGTTGTCCTGTAATCTCCATCCCATGGCGCGGGCGGCCAGAACCGCCGCGGTATACACGCCAGTGGCTATATGCGTTGCGCTGCTGTTCTCGAGGCGGCGAGTTCGAACTGGGCCGCGCGGCAGACGCATTCCTATGCACGGCGGTATGCAAAAAACACCCGTGTACCGTGCATTGGGTGCTCGCTGAAGCACCCTATAGGTGTTCAAAATTATTCTGAAGCCCCCCACTACGGCATGCATCATAACCAAATCGTGGTTTTGGCACGTAAGGCCCACGAATTTAATCAAAGAACTTAATTTCTTATAAGCTTCAGTCATGGGCGCGCCGTCGGATTCATGACATTCATGCACGCCGTCTCGTATACTCACGTTTTCAGGCGGGGGATCCCGTCGATCCGCGGTGCCAAGCCCTTTCGCACGGAGAAGAGGTGTTCCTCGGCATTGAGCCTGCGCGTATGAGAGATGTGACCGTCTGCAGCCAGAATGGCTCAAGTATAACTTGCGGTTGGTGTCTGCAGGGTGAGGCTCTCTTATCTGATAGCTCCGAGTATTTCACTTTGCGGTCATAATCTCGGGCGCCGCCCGTAAAAAGGCTAAGAGCGTCTGCATAGCGCGCGTCCTATTTATCCGTTTGCGAGCCGAAGGGCGGTAAAGCACGCCGCGGAGCGTTAGAGGCAGAACGAGTGAAGAAAAGAAGAAAAAAAAATCCGCTGGAGAAAATGGTTCGTTTCCATGCTTCCGCTAAACATGTTCTCTATGAATGGAAGACAAAGAGAAAAATGGTTGAATGCGATGGTAAACAGCGGTTGTTCGATATTGAGATTATTGCGTTGTTTCGATGAGGCATGGTGGTTGAGGATCCTTTTTGCCCGGGGTGTTACACGCCAACCGTAACAAGCCCTAACGGTAGGCGGAGCCGTAGATTCGGATCCAAGTTGTGGAGATGAGCGTTGGTAAATTCCGTCGAGTTCCACAGTGAGAGTGTAAGTTCACGTGCGAGGGGATAAAGCCCTGTAGCTGCGTCTATTCTCAATAACGGTATAGCTACACAGTGGTGACCATCATGAGCAGATCGGGCGACCTCATCTGCACGGTCGTTTCCGTAGATACCGCAATGACCCGGTATCCATTGATATGCTATGTTGTTGTTTTTTCCTCTATTGCGTGGGGGTGAAGAAGTCTTACGTCAGTGACTAATTGCTCATTCGGTCCATGACGAAATGGCGACATAATGCACTTGAGAGCGGCCTTGGAGTCGGAGAAGATTAACGATGCCTGTAACGGTTCTTCAATTACGAACTCTAGAGCAGCTCGGAGAGCGACGATTTCTACAGCTGTCGATTATGTAAAATGCATTGTCTTGAACTTTATGATGACCTCGCGGGAACAACCACTGCTCCTGTTGAGCCTTCACAAGAAAGTGAACCATCCATGTAAATGTGAAGGCGTCCGTTGTGTTTCTCATGCGGGAGCAGTAGTGTTGCTTGTTGTAGGGCTAAAATGGACGACTGTGTTTTCTTTTGAATTCCAGGAATGGTTAGAACGGCTTCGAGGGGATTTAGGCATCACAGCAGTAATGGTGGTCTTGCTGCATGCGTGAAGTTCGAGGGAAGTATTGCACGATTCGAAGCAATAATATCGCTGAATATAGAGTGTGGCCTAGAAGCTGGAATTGAGGCGAGGTGGCGGGATGGAATCCGCGCGAAATGCCTGATGTGAATCCTTAAGGCACCGATGCGAATGTATGTTGTCATTGGGTGATCACGCGTGATGACCACAGTGGCTGCTGAAGATGCACATCTCGGAATGCCAAGGCATATGCTCATTGCTTGAGCTTTAACCGTCTGGGGGACGTGTACGTTTGTTCTTCGGATCCTGCCCAGCACAGGTAAGCTTTAGCGCATGAACCTGAGGAAAAGTATAGTATAAAGCTGAAGCATCGCTCGTACAGATGCACACCACGATTTTCCCCCAAGAAATCTCAGCACATGGGTGATCATGGTGAGTTTCCTTTTCATGTAGGCAATATGAGGGCTCCAGGACAGGTCGCGATCTATTATTACTCCCAGAAACAGGTGGCTCTTCTCATAACTTATAGCCTGTCCATTGATTTTAATGACGGATGGGCCCATCGTCTTGCGCGTGAAGGCAACCGGGGAGCGCTTCTCAGATGACAGCTCTAGTCCCCGCTCTTGAAGGTAGTTTGACGTCAGTGTAGCCGCTCTCTGAAGCCTGGCACGTACGTGTATCCGCGTCACCCCTGATGCCCAGATGCAGACGTCGTCTGTATATATTGACAGACGCACGGACCGTGGAAGTACATCAACAAGGCCGATGAGCGCAAGGTTAAGGAGAGTGGGGCTCAGGACTCCACCTTGAGGTACACCGTGGCAGGAACAGTGGTGCGTTGTTGTACCGTCTTCTATCTGTACAAAGAAGGTTCTGCCCTTCAAATAAGTGTAAATTCATTGGTAGACACATCCCCCAATCCAATGTTCCCCAAGATGTCAAGAATAGCTTCACGCGATGCGTTGTCGTATGCGCCTTTCACGTCCAAGAACTTCGCCGCAAATAATCTCTTCGGGCTTTTTTTTTGTTGTTGTTGTTGCTGTACAGACGAGACAACATCAATCACATTATCTGTAGAGTACCGTCCATGCTGAAAGCTGGTGATAGCATCAGGATGTATCTCGTTATGCTCCAGGTACCACTCTATGCTTGTCAGTACCATCCGCTCCATCACCTTTCCAAAACAGCTGGCTAGTGGGATGGGGCGATAGTAAGCCAGGTCCAGAGGAGATTTGCCTGATTTGAGAAGAGGAACGAGGTGACTGGGCTTCCACGAAGGAGGAAACAATCCGTTGTACCACGAGTCGTTGTATAAGGTTAGAAGAACACGCCGAGCTGTTTGACCGAGGTTACACAGGGACATGTAGATGACACCGTCAGGTCCAGGTGATGAGGAACGCCTGCATGTTGCCAAAGCTGCTTGAAGCTCCTCTACAGAGTACAGATTGTCTATCCGGGAATATCGTGACATCGGTGCGTTTCCTATATTACTTGCGGTAAACGCGGACTCCTCACTGGCAACCCTCGCGCAGAAGTCTTCTGCAACTTCAATTTCGCGACGATCTTGGTGGACAGCAAGGCACTTGAAGGGGCGATGTTGCTGGGGCAATGTTCGTAGGCCGCCGACGATTCTTCATATATGAGATAGAGGTGTGTGTGGATCGAGCGACTCGCATAAAGATTTCCATCTTAGAGACTAAAGTACATTGATCCGGCAGCCATCTCGCCTCCCTCAAATCGTGTCCCGCCGTTCGGCACGACGACGGATTGCTCCAGCCGCTCCGATTCCTCTTCACATTCGCAAAACTGTGATAAAGGTGTAAAATTAGAGGCAACGTTTTGAGTAGCAGCTTTGATAATGCCTGCTATGTTTTCAAGAGAACATTCTTCATTTTCCTGACACCCTTTCTCTGTGAGCGACCTGTACTTCGACCAGTCGATATCTGAAGAAACGTTAATGTGCGACTTGCCTAGGTCCTCAATCTTTAATAGGGGGCAATATGGTTAATTCCATAGGTTTCATTGTCCACAAACCACTGTGCCTTGTTACTTAGGCTCCGTGACACAAACATCAGGTCGAGACAGCTGCTATATGTCAGTCCCCGTTAGAACGTAGGACTTACGTCGTTTATACAATACAGTTCATGGTCTGACACATAGGAGAAAACTTGTCCTCACCGACGATCCATCTTCTCGCTTCCCCATAGTGGATGATGAGCGTTGAAATCGCCGGTGATAATCAATGGCCCAGGTCTCACTGATATTAATGTGCTAACTCTCGCCGTGTCAAAACGGCTTGAAGGCGAAATATACGCACCTACTAGCGTGAAAGTGAGGTTGTTGTGTTTTACTGTCAGGCACACGTATTGGTCGTTATCATCAGGTGTTACTGGATGCTCAATATAGGTAAGCTCGCATCTGATATAAACGATGACTTTACTGTGGTCGTTGCAGGTAGCACACTTGAAAGCTTCGTAGCTAGATAATCGTATGGCATTGTGAAGGCGTGATTAGCAAATGACGATAATCGGAAACTGATTCTTAAATACAAATGGCCGAATTGCCGAAATGCGGGGTTTAAGGCCTCGGGCATTCCACTGGAAAATCGAAGCTTCTTTGACTTCTTTACGGAAGAGCTGCAGAGGAGGAGCCATGGTGCTTCTCCAGACTTGACAGCACCGGATTTAGAGCATCCAATATTTGAAGTGCACTATGAGCAGCTGGAATGCAAATGCTAGTTAGGAGCACTCGAAGAGTATTCATGAGGGCTTTTGCCATGGCCATGACCTCCTTATCTTGATTGTCGCCACAGACACGTTACGAAGTGCCGTTAGACGAGTGCGGCTGCGGCTCTGCTGGGGGGTTTATCGACGATAGCGCAGGCCACCCGCCAATAGATCAATGATATTTGTGTCCTTCTCAGGGTGCTTGTTGCTGAAATTGCTGGGCGCTTGTGCTGGTGGGTGGACCGTCCGTAGGAGAGGCGCATCCCTAGTTTCGGCAGCAGGTTTCCTAGAAGGTCTCCGGCGACGAGAGCGCCGACGTCGTACCTTGACGGCAGCCTCTTTGTGGGCGAAACCGTCTCTGACCATTTGCTTCAACACTTGCATCTCCTTCTTGTTTGGGCAATCCTTTGAAGATGCATCGTGAGGGCCTTGACAATTGTTGCACTTGCGATGTTCTGCTTGGTAGGCGTCTGTACTGTGTGATTCTGAACATCGCGAGCACACGGCAGAATTCGTACAAACAGCACTGACATGTTCCATCTTACAGCTGTTCCGGCACTGAAGTAGTCTTGGCACAAACGGCTGTACTGCATGTCGAAAATGACCAACTTTGACTTGTGATGGAAGGATGCCTTCTTTGAAAACAAGTTTTACACATCGCGAATTGCCAAGGCGACGGGTTTGCAATATACCTTCCGTCACCGGCTTGATGAGAATCGGAAAGTGACTTTTCCTGATGGAAGTGTCGAAATCGTAAATAACACCTGCCGTAGAGTCCTTGCCGTCTGGTATGTAGGAGCATACATTGATGTCCCCCAACACATACAACCAACGAACTACCTTGCGTAATGTTGATAGCGAGAACATTCTTGCGGCCATTGATCCTCATGTCTGTGATTCGTCCCGGGGCGAGGGCTTCAAGAGACACAGACATGGCTTGACGATTAAGCCGTTTGAGTCTACCAGCAGCACCCACGGTGGTTCTCGTGTAATCATGGTATCCTTATACTTACTCAAGGAGAACACATAAGTATTCTTCTCTTTGCTTTACGCCTTGTCCCGGGCATAAATTCACCTTCATCCGAGCTTTCGTCACTGACCGAAGAGTATATCGGCGTTAAAATAGACCGACTGAGAATTATTAGTTAGGAATTCTTCAATCCATTGAAGAATATTAGGATGTAGGTTCAGCTTCTAAAGTTTTGGTAACAGACGGCGGTGAAGAACTTTGTCAGAAGCTTTTGCAAAATCAAGAAAGATGGAATTATTTTGCACGTTACAGTCAAGATTACTGTGCAAGTCGTGAAGAAATAGTGCTAGTTGGGTTCCGCAAGAGACGCCCATATGAAAACCGTGCTGTGAAGGATGAAAAAATTTAGTTAGAGTTCAAGAAGTTGATAATTTGCGAGTAGCTAGATGACGTGTTCCATGATTTTACAAGGCACACGTACTATAGTTCATGAAACGGGGCGCTAATTCAAGGGTGAGTCTCGGTTGCCTGATGTGTAGGCTGGAACGACCTTGCCCGTTTTCCAATCAATTGGCATAATTCCTAAGGAGAGCTAGTCTGAAAAAAAATGAGCCATAAATATGCTGCACAAATTCATTTCATGCTGTTCAGGAGTTTCGAATTAATAAGGTCCATACCAGCTGACGATGATTCATATTGTGAATTATGAATGAATTGCCTTCTTCGAAGATGAGAGCCGGCATGGAAGTTTCTGAAGATGGTGACTGCGAAGGCGCGTCAAGTTCAGTAGTGAAGACAGATGCGAACGCGTTGTTAAATATTTCTGCCCATTCATGGTCAGTAACTGCCTCGTGCGAATTGTGCGTAAGTGTAACATCGGGACGATGCGTAGGATTTAAAACTTGCCAGAGTTGCAAGTTCCTTGGGAAAAAGAGAGAAAGAAAGGGAGAACATGTGCACCTACGAAACGATGGCGCCATAAGTACACATGGCTTGCTGCCCACGCCTGCAAGACACAGCGACATAAATGTGGCTGAAAACTATAGTTTATCGCGAGGATGCTTCAACTTGTATTTCTTTTTAAATTCCTGGTATTAGTCGAGAAATTTACGAATAACTAATCAAATGCTGTCAAATTTTATTCGGTCTTCGAATCGAATACTTGCTCTTCGTAAGTACGAATACTGAAATCGTCTCGCCCTTGCCTGGTCACCATGGTCTACCGGACGCCTGCAGCCTGCCGACAACGCCACGCTACCCAATAGTAACGCCGGTCGAGGTTCGAGAAACAGGCGTCGCAACAGCGCTCAGTCTGGTCGCAAGGTAAACTGCAAACTGGTGCGCATCATGAAAAATCTCGCAGTCATGTACATGCGCAGAAAACCAGGTTTCGGTTAAATCAATCATTTTGGCTCCGTATGTATCGATTGCGGGTGAGAGTTAGGCTTATTAAACATTACAAATTTAAAAAGAAACGATACTAGGGAGGATTCTGATTGAGGACATGTGCCATTAGCCTACTCTTCTTCCTAGGTTGAAATCACGTGGCAGGGCAGTGTCGCGGTGAGTTGCTCCGATGGCGCGTGAGTTTGCGTCTTGAACGCTGTGGCCGTAAGAGTTGTAGATAAAACAGTTACTTAAAAAAAAAATTGTTATAGTGTAGTCTGAACTGGGGGAAACCAGACTGTCTGTTAGTAATGCCAGTATGCGAATGTCATTTTATGTTAATGGCGAAAACAGCTGTTAATTATTCGAGAAGCAGTCGATTCAATTCACTGCTGGCACTATTCGATTCGGTTTGAGAAATTACTGTTTGAGGGAGGCCGAGTGGTATGACGGTAAATGTGGGATCTCGCACTGCTGTTCATCCGAAGTGGCCGTAAGTATTAGCGGCATTCGGGTGTTGTAGCCAGAATTCATGAATATTATACAGTTCTTGCGCTCGAAATTTTTTATCAGTATTTGTTGCTAAAAGGAGAGATAGAGAAAATGTAGTTGCCCCCTTGGTTCGTGACTCGGCATTTGAATATCCCGCGTGGAATAGCTGCAGATAGTAGCGGCGCATGGTGGCAAATCTGGCCGTACGGATAGTCGATTGTTCTCTCTTCTGCCGGCAGGTGGCAAAAGTTGTTTATTGCCTTCGAAACTACCAGAGACACCGTGATCAAAGTTACTGTGATCAATATACTCATTGTCTCTGTTGAACTTATCGGGTTCATAATGGTTGTCACGAACGAGCAAGCTTTCTTTGATGAATGTTTCGTTCGCACTCTTTTATTTGTGGATGTGCAGGCCAGAATGTGGGTGGGTAGTAATCTTGAAGGATAGAGTGTTGGGTGAATCTGCCGTAAGGTGGCACGACCTACGCAGTACGTGCCAGTCAGCGCGTTATCTTACGCGCAACTTTATCCCGGGTTTAGTTTTTTTTGTGTGTGTGATTGCTATTAACAAGAGTTTATAACATGGTAGTTTAAAGCACAGAATTCATCTATGTGCACTGACTTTAAGGTCGTGAGAAAGCAGCAGTCACCGCTGCTGTTCACCAATCGCATGTGTCCTAGGTCCATGAGGTTTTGTAAGAATTTGTGGCGTCTGCTTTTCGTTTCGTTTCATGAATGAATTGAACTACGCACAACATGTCTGTGTAATCACTGCAGGCACTTTGATGAGCACTTAGAAACAGCTTGATTGTTTCAACTTGTAGTTTTGGTCAATAGTGGCAAGTTCACATGTGCGCAAACTGTAATGACGAGAGCATTTCTAGGGAGATTCAGACCTCCTTGTTGAAGTAGTTTGTGTAGAGACAACACCACCTCGCATGTTAAAGAAACAACAAAGAAACAAAGGGCCCGATCCACAATGGTTGAATAATCTTTGCGCAAGTTATTTCATCACACACGTGTTCACTTATGATTATGAGAACTAGCGGGGTTGTTTTGAATGTTTTGAATGTTGTGCGGCAAAGCTAGGTACTTTCTAGGTGCCGAAGCTCCCTAGAAACAAGGTAAGCCGCAACGTGCTTCACGGCGGAGCCAGGCGCGCGGATAGGAATGTTGTCAGTCCGGCTAGTACGCCAGCGCGAGAGCGCGCTGCAAAAGTAAACTAAGAAAAAGGAAAGGCAGCTCTTCTTTGGCGGCTTGTTTTTTTTTGCTCTTCGCCTCGGCCCCAAAGAGCTTCCCTGAACGACGCTCAATGTGACGGGCTCACGGCGCGAGCGGGAGTCGTTCGTGCCGATCGCTGTGGTGCTGGTTGTGTCGTCTACGTGGTGCCGCTGCGGCTTTCGGTGTTGTGTGCGCGCGTGACAGCAGTTCTGTGCGACAGGCCCCGACACCTACGGGATCGACCTCGGTGGCCAGCGTGCTCTCTCGCACACCATGGATTAGACGCGGCGAGCGCTTCGTGAGTTTTCCGGGGGCAGGCCAGGCCTCCGAATGGAGTACGCCAACGGCGCTGTGGCGGCCGCCGATGCTGGTGGATTCAGCCAGATCGGCATGAAGGCGCGTTCGCCGGAGGGACACGCAGCTCGGGCCATGCACATCAAAGGTTTGCGACGCGTTTTCTTATTCAATTAGCGTGACTTTTCTTTTCGATTGTTTGTTTAGCGTATACCGCGTGCGCGGGCGGACATTCCTGCGATTGCTTTTACGCGGCTTCAGCACTGCCGGCAGAGCGGTTGACCAGTCGGTTCGCTCGGCCTTCGAAAACTCAGTGGCTGTCTCGAGAAACCAGAAGCTTCTGCAGCGGGGCCTGCGTTCAAGCCGGCACAACAGCGAAGGTGGCGAGACAGTGAAAACGTTTATCACCTGTCTGTTGACGTGGTTTGAACAAAGCATTCGCCCACTGACAACTTTAACTGTAACTGCAACGTGTCCATGTGGAGAAGAAAGCTCTTGTAAGAACGCGGTTCAGTTAATTTGAATTGGCTGTTTCTATGTAATGACGCATGATTTGCATGCAAGTGCACCGCAGTTGCAGTTATGCACGCCGATATGTTACGTTATCAGTTTGACAACGCCAAGTATGTTGATCTGCGTACCTGCGGTTATACGAAATTTCAAATTTGCCATTTGACTACGTTGCCGGAGCTTTGTGTAGGCATGCCCCGAAAACACGCCCCCCTGCTTGGGCAGACGAGCTCAAGACGTGCCTCTGTTTCAGCTTTCATACCTTGCATATTAATTGTCTGTTTCGTTTTACAGACTTGTAAATATTCAAGCTAATTCTCTTTGTTTATTTCCTGGCAGGCAAGAATTTACGAAGCTGCGACTTTGGCTTTTATAAAATAATCTGTACTTAGGCTAACACTCAAGTTGCCGCGACTTTTGAAAGATGTGCTTAATTTATGACAGCGCACATGTCTGCTTGTTTGATGCCGTGTCATCCCGCACTTGTAAAATGCAAATAGTTACTTTGGAGTGTAGGGTATTCGTGGCCAAACACTATCCACAAAGCCTGTCATTTTTTGCACCCATTAGTCGCGCACTGGGCGATTACCCGCTGTCGTAGGTGTGTCAACTACTTCGCACTTTTGGTGTGACATGGCGACAACATCCGACAGATGACGGTTGGTAAAATAATGTGAACTTTGCACTCGCTTGCTGTTGGATATACAATTCACTTAAATTATGACATAAGCGAATTCATGTGCCAAAGTAACCAACGGGAATATGAGTGACGCCGTGTACCTTTTTTTGACGAGGGACGTTGGTCCCGAGATGGGGTCCCGGCTACACTTTTTCACACGACAAACACGGAGATATCAGAAGTCCCACAACATCACAAAAGTAAAATAAATACATTATAAAATGGCGTTGCGATAAATCCTCGACACATGAATTGTCACAACAGACAGACACAGCTTGAAAAGTCACATACACAAATAATTTAAAATATACAGGCCACCGCGATATAGCCTATTGGTATAGAGCACTGCGCGCGTAATGTGTGATTACCTCCCACCTGGGAGGCCAAGTTACGTTTTCGTCCACTTTCATTTTCCTTTAATCTGATCATTTCTACGTTTCGACTAAACATGACAATTAATTTTCCCTATGCTTCGGCTGACTTCGTTTTCTGTGTTCTTCCTAAGGACGTGCCCCCCCCCCCCCCCCAAAAAAAAAAAAACAATCATGCCGAAGCGTGCGCTCAATGCACGGGACGTGCTCGCGTTTTCTCGTATCTTTAGACAACGGGATACACCGTATTTCTGCCGAATATCAACGACACTGCTAACAAACCACGTTTTTACTCATACACGCCCTAGAACCGAGTTCATCACGCATAGGTTCCTAAATAGTTTTTCAACGGCATGCAGTGCAATTCGAGCAAACTTCATTTTTCAAACGGTGCGCACCCGGTGTCAAGTATGGCGTTGCAACATCACGCAGGACGTCGCCGGACCACTGACAAACCAGATTCCTTTAATCCACATTAATCGCTGACCTCTCTCTGAACTTATCCCTTTCGATGAATATCACTTTGGGCCCGTGATTGGGTTTGGACCCGTTATTGATTGGATCCATGTGCGAGCATGCACGCGTGTCGCTTCAGTGAGACTCCACTGGAGCGCGGCGTCGCACAAAAGTGAAAGTGTCCGCCCGAGAGTGATCGGTCAACTGAAAATGCGGGCCCTGGAGCTGGGATTCCAGCAATGGGACGCTCGATGGAAAAAAGAAAAAAAAATTGGAGGACGCTTAAGCTTCGCCTTCAAGAGTGGGACGCGACGGCGTTCCCGTCGACCCGCCAAGGGGTATAAGAGAATGCGCTACGGCACAGCGATCACTTACGATGCGCCCCGCATCGGACTTAGCGCCCACCTATCACGCGGTGAGCGTCGAGCAACGCAGCGTTCGGCGCGGCAACGAAACGTGCGCCTGAGCGAACGGAACGAACCAAAGAACTCGGTGTCTCGGAGGGGAAACGATCTACGCCAGCCAAACGTCGCGATCGGCACGGGCAGAGAGATAGATAGTAATCTAAAGAAAGGACCGGGAGCACGGCGAAGCGTCGTCAGGGGAGAGGGAGTCCCGCGACGCGCCTGGCAGCGGTCCCAATGCGCGCGCGGCGCGCCTCCTGTCGGGGCAGCGCCGTACATTGAGAGGAGGGGGTCTTCTGTGTTTGCCGCAAGATGGCTCTGCGTGTGCGGAAAGCGCAGAAGAAATGCAGCGGAAACGCATTTCGCAACTCGTGGAATTGTGACTTCTGTACGTTACATGTTCATAATTACCGATATACAACGCAGTATAACTTTCCACGGCTCGTTTCGAAGGCAACACCGCATTCACTAGAGGCGCGTTTGCACCGCTTGGAAGCATCGAACTCGTGGCTGAGTGGTAGCGTCTCCGTCTCACACTCCGGAGACCCTGGTTCGATTCCCACCGGGCCAATCTTGGAAGTTGCTTTTTATTTATGAAGCGCCTGCCGTGATTTATCGCTCACGGTCAACGCCGCAAACGCCGACACCGACGCCGACGACACCGGCTTTTCTGCGACACGAGCTCCTTAACGCTATCGCGTTAAAAACGGCAGCCAAACGCTTGACGCGTATGTGTGGAGACCACAAACTATAAGCACGTGTCGTACGATGGAAGAGAGAGGAAGTTGCCTTGTCATCTTCACGTCCGCAGTGCATCTGCAGTGGAAGACGCCTCAGTACGACTTCCGCATTTCCTTTGATTAGAAGCGATTAGAAGGCATCCACCCGATGACGCGTACGTCCTGAAATCTCCGACGCGACGAGGAGGAATTCCGTTCCAGTGGTGTTCGTTGTTTCTCCATGCTTGTCAACCCCGCTGGCTTTATCAGGTTGTTCGCCTGACTCATCTCTTGCGTAGTCAGCCAGGCGATTTCCCGGTTACTTTGGCATTATCATCTCCATTTTTGTACGCCGTCGTTTAGAGTACAGTTGACTCGGGCACCCTGAATTATAACTGTTTAGACATCGCCAAATTAATAAGAATCGAAAAATATGTAGTCCGCATGGCGAACTGCGTGTTTCTGAGTCAGTTGTGCCTGACTGAGTCGGAGTGTCCGATTCAATTGTGCTCCCGTTGGTCACAAAGGCTTCTTTTGTTCTTGTTTTATTAAATAACGTCGTGCGCATTGGTTTAGCGGTTCGGTAAGAGGGCATTTCAGCGTTCTGCGTACATTTCGACTAGAAAAAAAGAACTAAGTAGGTCGCGAGCACCGTTTTAAGTTGAGGGTGGCTTTTTAGCATGAGGAAAGCACAGAGTGATGTCACAAATAAAGTAATGAAACCTACACAAACGATATCAAAGCTGCAACGATTTGTGTATCTTAGATGGCAGGATCTTTAGGGCCACAACATATTGAGTCAATGAATTAAAAATTATGAATGTTTATTAACTTCGGTGTCAGTTCGACAGAGTTAGGCCACGAACGCCCATAATAACGGATTAATGATTCGCGACTAATGATTCATCTAATGATTAATGATTTCGCATAGTCCAGGAGGGGCCAAATTGCGGCTCTTTTCTAGTCCAGATGCGGCTCGCCCCCGGATACCTAATTGACGGTTTGCAAAAATACTGTTGCGCATGCGCGACCACGGCTGTCACGAGCGCCCTCTGCATGGTTAGGTACGAGAAGCAGACGAACAACCAACGCAGCTATAGCGCGCCTTGAGACGACGGTTGGTGGTGGTTTTGATCGCGGTATTTTCGTGAAATGGACGGCTCGTTGTGTTGCGTATTGTGCACAAAGTGTTTCACTAGCAAACGGAGCATGAGTTTATTTCGGTTTCCGTCCGAGAAGAGCTATCCGGCGAGGAAAGCAGCATGGATAAGCGACGGCCGGAGATGCTATCACAGCACACAACTTGCTCGCTCCTCGCAGAGCCGGTTCTCATCGCGCTATTATCTGCTACTGAATTGTCATATGCCAGAGCTGCGAAGTTATTTCGGCCTGCAAGCTTCGAGACACCCTTAAACGCAGCCGCATTTTGCCGGAATAGGGAAAGTTCAAGATGGACGGGGACGGACAGCGCTTGCGAACGCGCCGTGGTGTCACTCAGTTGTCGCTGACATGTTATTATACTAAATATTATAAAGTGACGTCGAAAGTGCGGCTCATATGACAATCAGCGCCTAGTACTACGCCACTGAAGTGATCGAAACACACCATTCGAGGGCAGTTGGTGTGACCGACGGGCAGCGCGGAGCGACCACAGCGCGACGGAGTTCGGCTGGTTTGCTCTTTTCTGCCGACGGTGTACAGATAGGCAAATGTATTTCCTATTTAGCCTTTTAATATTGATGCATGAGGTAAAGAGCTAGCAAAAAACTATGCGTTCACTTCCTAGCAGAAGCTTCTTCGTAACCGGCGACACCCACGGCCAGCGAGCGAGGCCTACCGTCTTCATCGATGGCAATTAGTGCGTCGAGAGAACGGCGCGTCGTTTGAGACATTCCCGTATTTGCCGTGCGCAAAAAAAGGACCGTCGTAACAAGTCAAACAGCTCCGTGAAGCTTTGCTTTGTTCCAGATGGGCCATATTAGTAGGATAATCTCTCCTAAGCGGAACATCACACTCGGCGCGCTGACTTTGTCGGCAGCCGCCGAACGCTCGAGCCGGCAGGCCTAGCTCCCGGTTGTCGAAGCAGCAGCCGACGGCGCTTGTAATGAAAACGGAGCGGGCCATAAAGTGTTTATTTTCATGAGTATTTTAGCGTCTGGACGATTAGGTCGCGGTTAAATGAACGCAGAGTTGGGTCTCTCTACACTCTGTCGGCAGCAAAGAGCAAATAAGGCTAGCCGCCTTGCACGGTGGTCGCTGCGCGCGGCCAGTCTGCGAAACCAAGTGTGGACACTCAGCGACACATCGGCAGCGTGTTTCGACGACGCGCACTCTGCTCTTTGTTGAAGGAGTGTATTTCGCTCGCGTCAGTCCCGCGCTGGCATCAGCAGCCCCGAATATACGATATCTTTAACGTAATTGTCATTCAGTGCCGAACCTCGATGAGCCTGGAGAATAGTGGCAGTTATAGAAAGCAGATATTTCCACACGCGATCAGTTTGAGTGGTACGCTTCGGGAAGTCGGAGGTCTATGACATGCATGAAAACTGGAACGGAGTGACGGCGTCTTCAATTATTTTTGGCGTCATGAACACACGCGGTTGCCGCGGCAGAGGCCAGGCAGCAGCCGAGAAACGAAACTGGCTCTCTAACCACATACTCTCGCACGCAGAGCACTGCAGCTTCGCCTGTTGTGCGCCAGGTGGCGCTCACTATTTTGCAAACCGTCCATTACTTGGTCAGGGTCTCCTGTCCACTCGCGGGTGCTCTTTTGAACACCGTCAAACTGCCCTATATTGTTGAATTCCGCCATGTCTGCGTTTTGAGCCAATCAGAGAGGTTGCAGCTTTCCCTGTCAACCAATAAGAGCTGGCAAGATGGCGAATTCGACAATATGGAAAATCGGTTCTGTGGAATTTCGCAGTGTCGAGGACGGTTCATGAAAGGGAAAAGTTGCCATCCGCCCGAGTGTAACACGAAGCTACAAAGGAAATAAATGCGGCTTTCTCACGGGTTTCTCAGAAAGAGAGACCTGTATACAAAGAACGCCCGTACGGGTTTCTCAAGGTTTTCTTTCTCTTTTTACCCCTTTTTTTTGTGTGTAGCTTTGTGTTACACTCGGGTGGATGACATCTCTTTTTTTTTCCTTTCACGAATTCCACACTTAGGCGGAATTTGAGTCCATATCCTCGATCGCCGAAGCTATACGCTCAAAAGTCGTTTGTAGTGCCGCCCAATATATTATGCGTACAAAGGCAATATCCTTGCGCAGCGAAGTGTAGTTCCGGGCATAACTGTCGGAATAATGGCAGGATTAGAGAGTTTTGCTTTTGCTTGGTACATGATACGTTATATCGATACGTGACATGTTGTAAGCTTTGCGCATGCACGTCGTGTACCGCGAGTTCATCAGCCGCTGAGCAGACGACGCAGCGCGGAGGAACACATCTCGAGGGGCATTGGGCCTTATTGACATCTCGAGGTGCATTGGGCCTTCTTATTGGCTATAAGGAATAATGCAGCTTCCACAGTGCTGCGAACGACTTGTGAGGTGGAGTAACGTTGGCGGCATATTGAAGGTTTGAAGCACCCGTATTTTGCCACGGCTCTTGGACACTATGTGGCTAACTCTTGTGGCTTCTTGAATTATGTATGCCTGGCCACCGCGATGGCGCTCTAAAGAGAATCAGTTCGAACCGATAAGATATTAGTCCAAAACTCTATTTTAATGACGTCCGTGTCTAAGTGTTTATCAGATAAGAAAATGAAGGCTAAAAGTGAATCATTTTTCATGCCGCGCCAAAACTTTAGCGCCGGAACGTCAGTGTGACGTCACGGATGTCAAAGTATTTTCTTGTATTTTGGCCCTTGTGGCGCTATGTAGAAATTGTCAAAACTTGCGAAGTTAGGCGTTTAGCTCCTTTAGAAGACAATTCAGTTCATCTTGTAATAGAAAAAAATAAGACTGTGCACGAGCTTGCAGATACCTTCAAAATACGTGACGCCATGTATGGCGAGCTGGCGCCGGTACATCAGTGAGGCGCCGCCACCCTTCTTTAGTTTTTACGTCTTTTCTGGCCCACTAAGCCTCCGTTCATCTCACAGTAGGACCGTCTCTTTCTTAGTATTGAAGAGAATCTAATTCACTAGTACAGTTAAACCTAATTTTATCTTTAGTGCCTTGTAACTCGGAATTCGGCGTGCCTCCAGGCGTGTGTTTGATGGTTTCATGTTCGTACCTTGAATAGAGAAAGGGTTACCGTGTCGCGAGCAATGAACCTCAGTTTTCTAGTTGACCCATCTTCACCGAGTGACCCACTAGGGGTTTCACTGAGTAGCTTAACTTAATTTATTTTATACCGAAGAGACGACGAAAAATAGCTGATAACTGCCATATACGCGGGCGTGCAACGACACACACGTTGTTCCATTTTTGTGCGGACTGTTCCGTCATTATTATTCATTTTTAATCGCGCGTAGTTTCGGCCGATACAGTGCACGTGTTTTTTCTCATTGCGCGTACCCAAACTGCTTTCGTCAGTAGAGAGCTTTAGTTTAGGGGACACAAGCGGCTTGCGCACGCAAGAACTAAGGGCGCCGGTACTGCGCTGACGTGTCGGACACTGACGTAGGAGTGTCAGACACTGACGTAGGAGTCTGCGCATGCGCAGTACCGTCGCCCCTAGTTCTTGCGTGCGCAAGCCGCTTGCGTCCCCTAAACTAAAGCTCTCTAGTGTATGCCTGCGTCTGAAGCGCACATACGCAGATGAACGGCGTCGCGCGCAGCGCTGTTGTGACATTCACATCGTGACGAGGAGAACGCGATACAGGCCTCGCCACTTATGCGCATTCCACCACGCGTGAGGAAGAAGTTTTGACGGAAGGAAATAGCGACGAACGAAAGTGCAAGGGGCGACTTATGCACGTAGGCCTGCGCAACAGCGCGGTACTGCATACCTGTTGTTTCGTCGAAATGAAGTCAAAATATAGAGCAGTATATAGAGATGAAGATGTAGTTCTCTCCGCAACGCATCACTTGTGCTGGTGACCGTCAGGAGCTGAACGGTGATATGACTGATTAATATACTATAACCAAACCGTAATTATATACCTCGTCCAGTCAAACGCTGTTAAAAAGCAGCCCGTTTTCTTTTATTTTTTGCTGGTAGCTTACGCTAAGGGCTTCGTTTCGACGTCCTAATGACGGATGCAAGCGGAGCTGCGTCCTGGGAGTTGCGTAACTGCGTAGGTGTCCAACGAAGAGCATCGCTAACGAAGTGTTCGTACATTAATTTGGCACGCGCTTAACACTTCCCCAAGTTATGTGGTGCCTAATTGTACGACACTCAAGTACTCCGTCGCAAAAGCTTTATTGATAGCTGAGGCCGCCTGTGTCCTTCATTTCCCAATATTCGACGGATGCCGAACATTTTGGAAAAACATGTACTGAACGATTTTAACGTGCTTCATGTAGATTTCCCTTGAAAGACGAACATCGTACGATCGGTGATTTGTAATTCTGTTCCATGGACAAGGACACTGTTTCTTGGTCTTACTTAATTAAAGATATCAGTCAGTAAAAAATTCCACTTGCTTGCTTTCTCGGTGGGAAATTCTGCGACAATTAAGCGCCGCGTACAATCGCGCCGTACGTAACGCGCATATAGTCAGGCTTTTTAAACATAAGCACGCATTTGCGCTTTCTCCTTATCTTGTCATACACGTACAGTCAACAGCAAAAATTTACGGGATGCGGTTTCCCCTTCAAATGTGAATTCCTGCACTGTTACGGCATGACACTGCATATTTAATGAATCAATGCGTAGGTGGCGAAGGCTCCCACGTGCTGGAATATTCAATTCGAGGCTGTGTGACCATGCTTCGCAAGAATTCAGCTTCTTGGCAGATCCTGCGTCCTGTAAACTTTTGCGGTTGACTGTAAATCTGCGATTATTAACGAACGACACCTGATTACGCAAATGCCATGCATATAGAATTCGTGCATAGCTTCATGGTGCGTTCTGTGAAAGATTGACACTTAGACAGAAAACCACCTATGTGCTATCAGTTTCTATTTCATTACCCCGAGCAGCCTGTATATATGGTCGTGTACTCTTCACTGTTACTCAATGTGTACAGTCGCGAACAAAAATCTGTAAACCACGACTGCCGACGAAAACAAATACTATTTTTTTTTCGTAGTCTTTCCCGAAAGATGAGATTGACTGATACAGTGCACGTGTGTATTTCCGACCATGACCACGAGAAAAAAAAATTATATATATATATATATATATATATATATATATATATATATATATATATATATATATATATATATAGGCACTTGTTTCGTTATCGCGTTTCATTTGTTTTTGAGTGTATGTATATCCTTTATTTTTCAAGAGGGCAACGCTAGGAACCAGACAGACCCAGAAGAGCGTGTGCTGTGCGGCCCCGCTGCTCCAGTCATTGCATTTTCCTTACCGCGCTGCTGGAAAGAACGTACAGAGCTAGCCGCACTAAGGACCGCCCGGCAACAAGCTCTTTTCGAACGCCAAGAGTGTTGTTTCGTCGCGCGAGAACCGAGGTTGGTCGCGGTGGACATTTCCCTCCGGGGGTCAGTTTTCCTTCGGGGCTGCCACGCTCTTGCCACGCACGTCGTTGGCCAACGAACCGTCGTTAGACCTCCGTCTGTCGCATACGCTGTTATCGTTCAGGATTCACCTTCGCTGCTCTCTCTCCTTCCTACCCTGCCTTCGTTACTCTTTAAAGGGACACTAAAGTGAAAAATGATGTCTTCTGCCATCAGTAAATTACCTTTCTACAACACCAAAAACACCACTCTTACAACGATAAGACGTTTGGTAAGCCAGAAAAAGCGCAAGAACGAAATACGGGTGGCGACGCCTACTTAAGTTCCCGCACCTGGGGGCTGTGACGTCTTGGATTTCGATGGCATCTTCTAGGGCCTACTAATTATAAATAGCGGTACAGATTGACTACATTGTGTTCTAAAGGAACCACATATTAAACATGGCAAGTTTCCGGAACCTTTACTCCGCCAACGCGGCCCAAATGCGAAAACAAACAGCGCCGGTACGCTGACGTACCGGCGCTGGGGTTTTGGCGCGAAATTCAAATACTGATACTTAGACCTTCATTTCCTCATCTGATATTCAAACTATCTTTTTGAAATGACTGCCTGCAGAGTTCTGAAACAATGCTTCATTAATCTAAACTGATTTATTGTTTCCCTTTAGTGTCCCTTTAAGAACGAAGCGAGTGCTTGCAACTCGATTTTTGCGAGCGTAACTGCTTATGAGTGTAGCAAAGTCACTGCTGCATAGCAGAGCAGGAGCTGTGCCAAGAAATTTTCTATAATAATTACCACAGGGAACTGTGGCGCTGCGATCGTTCATCTGCCGTGAGAATGGCGGGTAGTACGCAGTTGGGTGTCCAAATCCACAGCCCGGCTTCCTCCGAGTAACACAAAACCGATCTCCGAGGGCATGCTTTTGCTGGCTGCGCGGGCCGGAAGTGATGGCATGCGCCGGAAGCACGTCACTACCGTTGTGCTTTTGGCATCGCCTGTTTGTCTCATCTTCGTGCTTGTTGCTTCATGCGACCTTGTAACGTTAATTATTTCGAATTTTCTTTCTAAATTTCTAGGAAATATATTTTTTACACGTATCAAGGCGATACGTTTCTAGAGGCATGCACAATCATCGCAAATTGTTGCGTTTATAGCGCAGTACAGTCGAGCGCCTCTACAACGAAATGACCTGTATAACGAAGAAATTCGTTATACATAACGAGCTCCTTATATCAGGCCCCATGTCAGGTGGAGTCGAACCGTGGTGTTTGTGAAGCTGGTACACTTGCGAGGATCTCTGCGGAAAGGATAGGAATTTCAGCTTGATTGAACGTGATGATGATCCATGCCTGATTCAGTTTCGCATTTGCAATATACGGGGTGATCATTTTCAAGTCTTACGGAAATTTTACATGTCGGCTGTGGCAGGTAGCGTAATTCTTGTTATTGAGCTGGGTTATTCGAAGAGGTGGACATTATTAGCGCAAGAAATCAAAACAAATATTGAAACAACGAAAATTCGCTACCCGCCGTGGTTGTTTAGTGGCTGTGGTCTTGGGCTGCTGAGCACGAGGTCGCGGGGTCGAATTCCGGCCACGGCGGCCGCATTTCAATGCGGGCGAAATGCGAAAACAACCGGGTACTTGGATTTAGGTGCACGTTAAAGAACCCCAGGTGGTCAAAATTATTCCGGAGTCCCCCACTACGGCGTTCCTCATAATCAGATCATGGTTTTGGTGCGTAAAACTCCACAATTTATTTTTTTAACAAGAATTCGCGTATTAACTTCTTTCGTAACTAATTACGGAAAATATGGCAATGTGCGAATTGCAGCCAGTGAGCTTGCAACACATATCCACTTGAAATTAATTTCCAGGATGAAAGCAGTTTCAAGATATTTCCCAAAGTGTAGGACGAAATGCACGGGTATTCTAGTTATTTTTGGGCTTCAGTGCACAAACGAGCGTTTTGGTACAGATAGTTAGTTGGAAAACAATGCATATGCATATGTATGGCGAGTTTGATGGCGCATATCTGCAAACCGGTGTCATTCCGGAAATTCATTCCAAGTGGATACGTTTTGCAAGCTCGCCGGCTACAATTTGTTAATTGTCGTAGGTGCCGTAATTAAGAAATGTTCATTAGTGTATTTTTGCTTACTAGTTGAATATAGTGTTTCAACTCTTCGCGCAAGTAATTTCCGCCTCTCCGAGTAATCCAGCTCAAGGACAAGAATTATCTGCAACAGACAAGTTCCAAAATTCAGTAAAACTTAAATATGATCACCTCGTATATCCCAAAGTAAGGAACTGTGAAGTTAATTACTTCGCATTTTGAAGCGAAATTTTATTATTTAGTTAATTGCGTGTTCCGACTTGTCGCTCGATTAATAATGTCCGCACCTTGCAAGGTAATGCAGGTGAGGAAGCGGGATTGCTCTTGCTGGCTCTTCTGTCTACTCTACTTTAGTTTCCCTCTATTCGCCTCTGCTCGGAACTTCCTTCGGGTGGCCAGGTTTGCGCCGTGCACGCATCTCCCCCTCCCACACCCCACACACTTTTCACCTCTTTGATGGTAAAATAACAATAAGGAGTGAATTAGATCGCGGAAGAAGCCGATATGACAAAGCGATGGACGGAAATGGTTACGGGGTTTAGAACTGCATTAATACGGACGGACGGGCGGGTTAATGGGAACCATAATTTTAGAAAGTGCGCTCGAGCCAACGGAAATACGGCGTTGTAAGCGAGCTTGTAACACCGTTCGCACGATAGTGATTGAGCGAGCTAGTCTTTCAAATCAACAGGAAGTTGGTCTCTTGCGCCCGCTAGTCTAAATCTCTCTCTTAAGCGAGTTTTAGACTTGTGGATGCAAGGGGCTTGCGTGTCTCCTAAACCAAGCCTCTCTACCAAGTCCAAGTTCTGTTTTACTTGAAACTTAATCTATAGCTCAGTCAGTCACTAAATGGGCCCTCTCTAATGTAGAGCTCTTCACTAAACCGACCTTCTCTTCGCGTTTAAATCGGTGCAGTCCAGGCTCGCCACTGTATATCGACTCGGGAAGGTATATAGTCTGTCTCGTGTCCGTTTCTGAGCTTGTACAGATGTGTAAAAAGAACCACCACGACAACAGAAATTTAGAAGGTTTCAAACTAAATAAACGTCTTGTTTGGCTGCAAGTTGCAGTGTGCCCGTTTCATTCGAAGTTGGTATAATTCGAATATATTGGGACATTTTCTCATGTTCCCATGAGGTCGAGCTTAGCCGGCAGCGCAGGCAAGGAGTGCGCTTCAAGAGCGCCGTACAAGCTGCATGCGTAGCTTGTACTTTCATGTGCCTTATTAAGGCTGAGAACGACTCCAGAGAGTCTTTTTTCTTATCTTGATATGGCGATGCTATGTCGTCTTCTGCATTCAACGCTTCCTTTGCTCGCATGGATTGCAGTATACCGGAGACGACCTGCTATATGATGGCACGGACGCTTGTCGATTGTCGTCGCCGCCGGTCAGGACGCTCGTGATTGAACCGTTCCCTTCCCGGCATGCTTTGGGCTCGCCAATGTCAGTTAAAGCGCTAGTTGTGGCGTTGTCTCTGTTGCTTACTGCACGAAAGTAACGGTGATAGCACATATATAAAAATTGCGAATTCAACCGGGACAGCCCATATCCAGGGGGGAAGTTAAATTTATGGGAATGAAGTGGCAAAATAAAAATAAAAGCAGAATTGAAGACTTGTCGGAAGATGTTTAAGTCATCATATTCTAAACGGCCATAGTGAACGCTTCCTCTTTTACGGGTTTCCTCACGTTGGCGACTAAATGCGTGGTTTGATGTTCCCAGCGGAGGAGCGCGAGTTAAGTTATATATTTAGTGCAGCTAAGTTGCTGCGCTCTGCGTAGAAAATGAAACTTGGCTTATTACTATATTGCCGACGCCTTCCGATGGTTTCAGGTATTCAGATTCTGTCGCACTTGCTGTAGTTGTATTAACGCACTTACACTTGGGTACGAAGCAAACATCCGGCAAAAGGGCGCTACGTTGCCAAGGAATTCTCACTAAGTTCTCTCTCTCTCTCTTTCTCTCTCTCTCTCTCTCTCTATGCAATCGGTTATCAGCAAGACGTAATTATTGCTGGCAAGAATTGATCTGGCACTCGTTGCAAGCGAGGGCTACCAAGACGCTGCAGATGTCGCTGCGTGTAGTACATAGACGCTGATCAGGCCTATTATAGTCATTGACACGTCTGCGACAAAAAATCAACGCTTTTCGTGTGAGTCCAAGGGAGAGGCACATTTATAGAGGCTGGCGATATTTACCAGTCCAGAAGACTGACATTCACGGCTGATTCGTATACGCATCTTCCTGCAAATCACTGGTTGAAAAGTGTCGCCATGCAGTTGAGTATTTATACCAGCAAACGAACGAAACAATCAGAATTACTGGGCAATTAAAGCACAAGCCAATCAACAAGGCAATCCGGGAGACTCGATGCAAATATATATATATATATATATATATATATATATATATATATATATATATATATATATATATATCTGACAAGTGTGCTGTAAACGCTGGACATGCGCGGTGTTCTCATTCTATTTAAAACCTTCATTGTTCTCGAACTTCTTCCCGTGAGCAAGATAAACGTAAAAGCAAACATCTGTCTTCAAAAACAAAAACAAAAAAATAAGTCTGATGATTACGGTACACCCTAATGAGAAATTTGAGCGCAGCTGTATACGTGTTTTCGTTTCGCGTTTCGCAATATATTGAGGCAAAGAATTTGAGATCGAAATGGCCGCACCGGTTGGCAGTGGGCCAGTGCCGTCAGCGCCTTCGCAGAGGGAGGTGCAGTATATGGGAAGGCTGGCATGATGAGTGGCAACGGAACCATCTGTGGAAGAATGAATGATTGACTATTTCCCTTAAAAAGAATTATATGGTTGCGTTCTGGGTAAAAAGTTGCGCGCAGGCAACTTGGCCAGCCCCAAAACCCATGATGGGCTACAGAAGGCAGAGGGCGCTCAAATACGAGTACACCGGAGCAACTGCCATCACCCCGTTTCAAAGGGGACGCTCCTACCTTCCATCCATCTATCCATCCACCGGGGAGATAAGAGAAGCGATCGCCGAACGACAGAAAGCATCCCGAGAACACAGGCAGCAAGAAAGAGCAGTTGCCACAGGATGAAGTAGCCACAAAGTGGGAAATGTACCGTGAGGGAAGAAATTTATGTGGTTCAAATACTGGTTCAAGCAAAGTTAAAAGGTGGAAGTGAACGTTGGCTGTCAGAAATACGTGAGAAAAAGAAGGCCGCGCCCAGAATATTTTGTAACCGCATAAACTTATTAGGCAGGAAGTCTAGAACAATACAACAACATATCTTAGACGAAGATGGAAACAAACTGGAGGGGGACGCTGCATTAAATTACATCCGAAAAATAACAGCCGGTTCTTTCCAGAGCAATGAGGTTGTATTTGAGGAAAAAAAAGAGCATGAAAGAAAACTACATAGAAAAGGAACTGGCGCTGACAAATTTCAACTGGAAGAAAGCCGAAGAGAAGATGCCTAAGCGCATAGCCATAGGGCTAGAGGAGGTTTCCGTTAGGCTGATTAATGAACTAGGACCAAGAAGTAAGGAACTCTGTTGAAAGCAATTGAAAAAAATTGAAAAGATAGAGGAATACCAGAGAGATGGCGACGAAGTAGAAATAATTGAATTTGTAGGTAAAGGTATAAAAGAAATAGAATTCCTTGATATAGACCGTTCACCATTAATTACATCGGCAATATACAGGTCAGCAATGCAGGCAATTAAATTAAAGCTGCAAGCATGGCAGAGAATAATGGAATTTTAGGAGAACTTCAGAATGACTTCAGAATAGGTAGGCGTCTGGATGATGACTTATTTGACCTTACTCGGTGTATTGAAATATCCAGAGTAGAAAGGAGACCGTTATATGTGACTTTTCTGGACATTACAGTAGCGTATGACAACGTAGGCTGCAACATTTTGGGGAATATTTTGGTAGGGGAAGGCTTAGGCGACGATTGTATACAGATTTTGAGAGATATTTACCTAAAAAATACCGTTTGGCGTTGACAGGAAGGGATAAGGAGCGAGGAGAAAGTTGATATCAACAAAGGACTGAGGCAGGGGTGCCCTTTGTCCCATCTGCTGTTTATAATGTACATGGTGAGGATGGAAATAGCGCTATAGAGGGAAGTAATATCTGGTTTAATCTCTCAAACAGATGGGTACAGTAGTAGAGCAGCAGCTTCTTGGTTTGTTTTATGCGGACGACATTGTGTTGCTAGCTAACAAGCAAAGTGATATGCAACGTCTGGCTAATATCAGTGGACAGGAAGGCGAGAATTTAGGTCTGAAATTTAGCGTTAAGAAATCATGTATTATGGTATTCGATGAAAGCAGTGAACAGACAGTGTCAATACGGATCCAGGAAATATCTCGCGTAAAAGAATGTAAGTACCTTGGTATATGGGTAAACGAAGGCAATAGATATGTGGAAAGACAGGAAAAAAACAACAGTAAAGGGAAAGAAATGGTGCCATAATGAAACACAGAGTGCTATGGGGATACAACAGGTACGAGGCGTTCCGCGGTATGTGGAAATGTGTAATGGTTCCAGGACTTGCATTTGGAAATGCGGTTATTTTCTTGAAGTCAGGCGTACAATCAGGACTCGGTGGCAACCAAAAGTTAGTGGGGCGCCTCGCATTGGGCGCTCACGGGGACTTTACAAATGAAGCTGTGCAGGTTGAGATGGACTGGAAAAGTTTTGAAGTGAGTGAAGCTCAATGTAAAATTGATTATGAAGAACGACTGAGGAATATGGAAGAAAGTAAGTTGGATGGGAGAGTGTTTATATATTTGTACAGGAAAAACATTAATTCACAGTGGAGGAAAAAAACTAGGAAGCTTACAGGCAAGTATGCGACTGGTATGGTGAGCAACATGGCAACAAAGAAAGTCAAGCGGAAAGTCAGAGAGGTTGAGATAATCTAATGGGTGGCGGCGAAGGAAAAGAAACTTGCTTTGAGCAACTACTTAATAGGAAAGAAACGAAATCTTAATAGGAGAGAACGAAATATGGAAAGAAACAATCTATGATAACTCAAAGGGAATCTCATTACTTTTCGAAGTGAGATCAGGATGCCTTAGAACACGCAGTTATAAAGCGAGATATTAGAAGGGAGGAGAAGCATGTGTTTGCTGCGGTAAAGCTAGGGAAACGATGGAGCACGTTTTATTAGAATGTGAAAATGTCTGCCCAGTGGTCGATTTATGTACTTCTGGCCTCCTTAAAGCCCTTAGGTTCAGCGAGAGCAGAGGGAAAGTAAACATGTCCGCCCGCAATAGAGATTAGTAAGAGGCGATTGGAAGATTGGTGGAAGTAAAGTAGGGAAACGACAAACAACGCAGGCTTACAAAAATAAAGTTACCAACTTTAAGGAGTAGAAAAACGAGTAGTCTGTGTGCACAAGGAAATATTTAATTGGTACATGAGAATTATAGAGTAGTCAAAGCATTGTTATGGTACAAAAACTGAAAAACGAAATGAAAAAAGAAAGAACGCATCACAGCACCATATTCAATACAGCACGAACTCAAAAGATAAAGGTCATATACAGCATATCATATGCACAATAATCAATAACAAGAATTAGTTTGACTGGATGTAGTTTTGCGAGCTCCACACGGACAGATCTTTTTTTCGTATGGTAGGGTTGTTGAGTCGAAAGTGTATGTCGAAACACTTGTTGACCATAATTCGTTCTTGAGTGCGGAATGGTCCCTTGTTCAGGCGTCTTTGTGTCATAGGCTGCAACATGTTTATGCAGACGAGCTGCATTTCGAGTAGCGGTTACCGCGTGCTTGAGCTCCTCGCGATACGTCTGTGCCAAACTGTCCTGAAAGAGATTTTGAATTCTAAGTAGATTAATTGTTGTGACCACTGGCTGAGTAGGAGCATCGTGCGGCACATTACAGATCAAGCGTACTCTTTTTAATTTTTTTGTAAGATCGAGAACTATTGTACTCGAATATTAGTCTTTGATGCCGTGTCCCATACTAGTCAGAAGTAATTTAATTGACTTAGGAATAAACCATTGTAAATTAGTATTTTTATATTGCGTGGAAGATACTTAAGGTAGTACACTGCGCCTACGACTTGGGACAGTTTTCCAGCGAGGAAGTCATAATAGGTGTGTTCCACGTCATATTCTCAACGAAGAAGACACCTAGCGTTTTTATTGTTTCTACAGGTTCAATTTCTGAGCCCCCTGTAAGCGAATCTGTTTCTGGTGCAATTTTCTTAATTTTAGCTTGAAACAACACTGCTTTAGTTTTGTTTGCATTAACTTTAAGGCCGCTTTCAACAGACCATTCGTAGACTTTCCTTAGAACAAATTTGGCGGTCGTTATGAGGCTATGTGCATCGTTCCATTAAAGTAGCACAGTGGTTTCGTCAGCATAGATAACATATTTTGTGTTAGAATCCACCTTAACTAAGGCATGTACGTAGAAATTATATAGAGGAGGTTCCAAGATGCTTCATTGCGGAACGCCAACCTTGACTGGCCTTGCATGTGAAAGAGCGTCAAGTTGCACTAGCTAATTTCTGTGTTTTAAGTACGATGTGATTAAGTTGAGAGCTATGCCCCGTATGCCGTAATTAGTTTTTTTTTTGCAACACTAGAGCATGACTTATACTGTAAAATGCCTTACTGTAATATATAAATACTCCTGGGGTTAAAAAACGCCCTTCCAGGTTGTTCAGCATGTATTTTTGTTCAAGGAGGGCAATTTCTGTGGATGAATGTCTTCGGAAAGCATACTGGAAACTATAAATCAATCTCTTTCTTTCAGTAAATACTGTTATACGACATGCAATGATTTTGTCCGATCCTTTCGTAAAGATAGGTAATATTTAAATCGGTCCATAATTACATATTCGTGTCGTAAATCCCTTGTTGAGAAATTTCAAGGTACCTCGGCCAGCTGCATTTTACACGGGAACACGCCAGAAGGAAGACAGAGATTGTAGATATACATTAATACCGCGCCACAATATCAGTGCTATACTTCACAGGTCTGATTTGTAAATTATTAGTGTCACATGTAGTACTATTCCTTAATTAGTGAAAAATGGTGACTACTTCAGACACAGTCGTGGGGCTAAAAAAAGAAAGAGAAAATGGTATCCGGACACGTATCTTGACTGGCGTTGACAGGCGTTCATGTTCACTGGTGGGTTGTCGATTTGAGTAAAATGTTAATTGAACGCTTCCGCCAGACACTCACCTCGTATTTCTTTCCCGTCGCGTACGATGCGTTTTATCGTACGATATTTCGGTGAGCGGCACAGTTACGACCTCAATTTGTTCCATATCTTTTTGCTGTCATTTTCACAAAATTTAAAATAATTCTCATTGTAACATGTTTTCGCTTTGCGTAGCTAAGAATTTAGCTTTTTACGGAACTTCTTAATTGTTTCAAAGCCAGCCATGTCACGGGATTTATTAACATTGTGATACAATTTAGTTTTCACTTGAATGTGAGTATACAGCTCATTTGTTAGCCATGGTTTGGCGAATTTTAGCTGACCGCTTTTTTCATATGCGGCAAGGAAATTTTGTTTTTTGTAGAAGGTGCAAAACTTGTCAAGAAAGCTATTAAAGTCAGGCTCGATCCCTCGTTTGGTAGACATCGCCCCAGTTAATGAGACTTAGTTCTGCCCCAAAATGCTCAAGCCGAATAGGTGTAATCAGCAGAGCGGATGGTACCTATGTATATTTATTTATTTATTTATAGTCGCGATCAAAAGTAAGAAAAATTGGCGTGTTGTCACTACGCTGCATGCACGCAAAGACACCTGCCTTGATATATATTTATGCTGCTTGAGGCGTAGCTGGTTATGAAAGAAGCAAGGCATGTTTACGAAGAGCACGTAACCCTCGGAAGTGCTTTGATAGCGTCGAAGCACCCATGAGCTCGCAACAGAAAAACGAGGTCGCGCTTAGCTTTACATTGTTCTGAAAGGTTTATATTGAAATCTCCTCCCCACACAATGTTATATTCATATTCAGCTGTGTACAAAAGAAATTATTCTAGAAGCGAAAACAAGCACTCAGCATTGCCAGTTCGGTGGGCGGTAGAAAGTGGAAGATACAGTCCGCCCACAAAGAACAGAAAGTACTTAATAATCTTTAGTTGTAATACAGAGTTCATTAATGCGACTCGCTTGAAAATTTGAGTGGATAAGCAAACTGACGCCTCCACCTCTGCAAGTTTTGCTGGATTGGGCAACGCGCTGGTAATTAGGGTGGTTCCGAGGATGCGAAGTCGGCTCACACAACGTTTCTGATCGCATTATGACGTCAAAGTGGAAGAACAGACTGCCAAAAAGTACGTCAGTATCATTAAATTGTGTTCCGGATCGGCATTTAAGACGACGACTAACGCGCCAGCAGCGACATGAGCGCGTTCGCGTGGTTACGCCTATGGACGGCGACGTCCGAACCAGGAACTGGCGTCGACCCTGGCAGTAGAGTTACTGCCAGTGTCGTCGTCCGTGTTTCTTCGCGTTGGTGCCCGTCTATAGCATATCGCGGTAAACGTGTTGGCTCGGCAAACGCCTGCTAGCCGAAGAACAAGTCCTTCTATGCCGTGCGAAAATCAGATTCGCGAATTTCGGTCGGCTTCGGCGCCCCCCGTGACGTCACTCGATGGAAAATTTGCGACGCTTTCGGTTGTGTGTAGTGCAACTAATACTGCAACAAGTGCAATGCCGGCTGCGGCCAAGCTAATAGATCGGACAAGGTCGAACGAGACCGCGCGCAAGGTGCGGCGCGCAAGCTTGACTCGCGGTGCGGTGCCCTACCCTTCTGGCCGCGGCAAATTCGAGCGCCACTCCGCGTTGCGCCGGTCATTCGTTGCACGCTGTGGAGGCGCGGCTCGGCGCCACTGCTTCTCCACAACAGTAGATATGATAAGAGAGATACCGACTATTGAAAGTGGAGAACGTCAGCCCCGCTACATGCAGCGCTTGCAACTCGAGATGTTGATGAATGGCACATATACTGTATAGTGTGAAAGGAAACAACAACAAAATCCTTTTCTTACTGGACAACTCTCCGTCTCTTTTGTCCTTTTCCTTTTTCTAATACCATCCGGTTCTTTCTCACTCGCTCGTAGTGGGTGGGCGCCACTCCTAGAAGGAAACCAAATCAAATCAGTGAAGTTAAAGAAACGTTAAGCCATGTGCACGGACGTACAGACGTCGTTATCGCTGGCGCAAGCTAAGTAGCAGTGCCTTTCTGGCTCGGATATCGCGTTACGACTACCCTAGGCCGACGATCATTTTGCTTTTTCTTGCTTGTTGTTGGGTTAGTTCTTTTTATTATCCCCGTCTAGTTATTTCCTCGTCCGGTCGTTTCCTCACATGGCTTCGCGTCTTTCCCACTGTAACGACCACTTAGCTGCGTGAGCCCTTCCACTCGCGCAATATTCTCGCCGTAGCAGTCTTCCGCTGAGATGCCGCTGCGTTGCTTGCATGCCTGCTTGCTTGTTAAATGCAAAACGGGAAAATAACTAGCCACTTCCGAGTCAGCGTCGCTGCGTCGATAACTGAGTGCGTTTCCCTCTTCTGTCCTGTTATGTTCCGTTATGCATGATTTGCTGTGGAGATATAGAGGTAGCTTGTCACTCTGCTACTCCATTCCTGTGTTTTACATCGAATAACAAAAGAATAAGTGATAACGCTAAAATAAATAAATTAATAAAAAATTAAGTAAGCTAACAAATGCAACGACGCCACAGAGGAGAGCTCGCCTCACGTCCGGTCATGCCGCTAACTGAATAATATACTTCGTAGTCCTTATACACTGGTGCGCAATAGTCATGGTCGTACTTTTTGGCTGCTCTTTGCTGCTGTCTTCCAGCTGTCCGGAACAGAGAGAAACGCGCACGGCTCCTCGCTCTCTTTAAATCATCCCGGAAGCGTCGCACCATATCTGACACGTGCCAATTTGATCCATCACGCCAGAGATGTCGTGGTCGGCGAAAAGAAGGCCGCGACGAAAGCGCGCTAATCCGTTCGGGTGCGTGCCACACGCAGGCGGCGGACCCACGTGCGTCCCAAATATTTCATGCTCGAATCAGGGAGACGACGACAGGCCGTCCGAAATGCGGCCTGCAGAAATGCGTGGCGTGAAGGTTTCGGTGGTGAGTTCTGCTCCTTGAATCTGCACTTTGCAGAACGACTCTGTATTCCACTGGCATGTGCAAAAAAAAAAAGGAAAAATGTCATGCCTCCCATCTCCAGACTTCGCCGTTGGTTCGCCGCATTGCGCGCTTGTATGCGTCATTGACATCTGCGGCATGTTTGCCACAGGCGTCTTCCTTTTCTATGATACGGCACTTGTGTCATGCTCGCCTGCCTGATCCATTCTTTGCCATGGAGTGAAGTGGTTCGTGCGGGGAAGTCCTTAGGCGAATGTGTGCGCTCTTCAGAAGAGAAATAACAGGCACACGCTTTCAAGCCTCTACACTGTCCATGTGCTCAGCAAATCAATTCGCGAACAACAGGGTTAACTATTTCTTCCAAGAAACAAGTTGTACGTGCCTCAAAGCGTCAGCCATTCAATGTTGCTATGCTCACTGCTTCTGCCTCTTTTCTACGCGCAACATGAAAACAATTTTTGACGGGTCGGAGTACGCCCATTTCGTCCGCGTGACCTCGTGTGCTCGTTTTATAGCCAAAAACAGATCTTTTCAGTGGTGCAACTCCCCGTAGTCCCACATTTCAAGAGCCGGACACCTTAATTGGCTGGCTCAGTTCATCAGAGAAAGAAGGGCCCACGAGGATCGCTCTCCGGCTAACCGCGATGGTATTAGTGCAACACCCGACATTTCCAACGAATTATAAGGTCGTAGCAGGTGTCTTTATTGAATCCGACCACGAGCCATACAGACCACGGACGATGAAGATATCGTAGACGGATGCCCGATGCGGCGAATGTCTCAAAGCTGGCGCCTCACGCATCATGTGGGACTGCCTAGCGAACGCAGATGTTCCTCACAAAGTGCATACGCACATTTCCACGTCTACAGAAAGCGCCCCCAACACCTTCGAACAGCGTATGCTGCCGGGCAAAGACATGGCGCGCAGGAAGAGAGAGAGAGAGAGAGAGAGAGAGAGAGAGAGAGAGAGAGAGATCAAAGGAAAGTAGGGATGTTAACCATGGCACACAAACAAAACACATTAATCTCCCTCCCGAACTTTCTATACTGGAGAGGTCGTCTTCATCACCCATTTCTGACTGCGTCCCCTTCATCCTATATACTCCCATTTTCCCTACCCACCTTCTACCACACGTGACAGTTGTCAGTGCTGGTGTCAGAAACCAAAAATGTTATTTATTTATTTATTTATTTATTTATTTATTTATTTATACATTTATTTATTGATTATTTCGCCTAATAAGAGGTGTTACAAAGGGAAGAAAATCTATTGTGAAGTGGAAGGCGCGTGTAGTAGCCCGGATTCCCTGGCCAAAGCCATGAGAGACGCCATGGCTGCAGTGGGGTCGGATCCACCCATCGTAGCTCGGCACATCTTCGTGGCGGAGGTGCTAATTGGCGGTGGGTAACACAAGTTGCTTGCAGTCGGCGCAAGTGTGGCCGTTGTTGGGGGCACCATGTGCGTCATCATCAGAGTACACATCTTGCTGGCAAAATGACTGCATTACAACAAAAGCAACGGAAAACGTGGAGAGCTGCTGACTGTTGCGTCGCATATGGACCACAAAACAAGACTAACTATAAAACGCCACTTTTCTTAGCACAACTGCCAGATGAAGTCTACAGCCACGCACTGTAAGCATAGCCAAGGAGCAGTATTTCCAACCAGTACCATTCTATCAGTTGATTTGGCCATCTAGAGCACATTTTAGTCGCCGATTGGTAGCATATAGCTTCCTATCTCAGAAGTCATGGGTGGCAGCGGGAGTTTCATTTTGTGGCCCGCTAGTGACGCGTTAATCATTAACCGACCACGGAAAGGTACACAGAACGTGCTCAGAGTTTGGAGTATAGTTATGATGGCTAGTATAGTTTGAAGCAATGTTTAGGAACTGGACATATCATAGATCCAAGAACTCTGGATAAAAGCGTACGGTCGGCGCACGTGACCGCGGGTGCCGTGTTCGAGGGTTCTACCTTATACCTCGCGCTCTGTGCACTCCTTCGCCGCAGGTGACGAGTTCGTGTGGGTCGAGATCCAGGAGAAGACGTTCACCAACTGGGTTAACGAGCAGCTTCGGCCGGCGGGCGCCGGCGTCGTCAACGACCTCCGGCGCGACCTCAGCGACGGGCTGCGGCTCATATCGCTCGTTGAGGCCCTCCAGAAGCGCCGCCTGCGGCGCATCGCACGGCCCCAGAACCAGCACCAGTGTCTGGAGAACGTCCAGACGGCGCTCACAGCCATGGCGCAGGACAACATCAAGCTCGTCAATATCGGTGAGCAGCCTTCAGATAGATAGATCGATAGATAGATAGATAGATCGATAGATAGATAGATAGATAGATAGATAGATAGATAGATAGATAGATAGATAGATAGATAGATAGAGACAGACAGACAGACAGACAGACAGACAGAGATAGATAGATAGATAGATAGATAGATAGATAGATAGATAGATAGATAGATAGATAGATAGATAGATAGATAGATAGATAGATAGATAGATAGATAGATAGATAGATAGACACAGACAGACAGACAGATAGATAGATAGATAGATAGATAGATAGATAGATAGATAGATAGATAGATAGATAGATAGATAGATAGATAGATAGATAGATAGATAGATAGATAGATAGATTATACAACCAAAGTAATGGTTAGCGCTTTAAAGGGCCCATCACCAGGTGTGGCCATATTGAGATGACAAGCGCAGAGCCTACATTGCGCGGTAACGATCGTGTCTGCAAAGTATTACATCGATACGCGCCGCGGAAAGATGTGAAATTTCAAACCGAACGCCATTTTTCCTTCTCGCGGCCACCCCGCTCCAAGCCGGACGGTGTCGTAATCGTGCCCCTGCGCCTACGTAATCGTGTCCGCAATGTAACGTCGCTCGTGGTGACGTGACTTCGAGAATTATTCTAGACAACATCTGTTATCTGTGCGATCTTTTGCTTGAATTGGTAAATTGAAGTTTAGAGAAATAATAAAACACACAAACGGAATGTCTGCGCGTTTTTCTTTTGTTTTACTTCGCACCGAAGCAAGAGAGATGTACTTCCGCTTTGTCTGCTTGTTCCCACGGTCGCGCGGTCACATGTTCAGGTACCGAAATTATGCTATTTTCTACTGTATTCCAGCGCGTGATCACGCTCTGCGATCCGTGTAGCACTGACTTATACCACTAGTCATGTTTCCTTGTGCATAGCGCGCAAAATAGTGCGCTGCGTGAACGAGACAACAGCTCGCGCGCGACGCCGTCGGCGAAAGTGTGTAGCGCCGAAAAAAAAAAGCGAGGAGCAAAAAAAGAAAATGAAGGCGGGGCCTGTGACGTATGCGCCGCGCAGTCCTCGAGGTCCAGAATGGGAGAACGTAGGGAAAAAAAATTTCGCTTGCGTAGGCTAGACAGGGCGAGTGGAGAGAGCGTCTTACTTGGCAGTGGAGCTCGCCTGCTATTAATCGGCTATTAATGCGCCGATTAAAAAAAAAATTTTTTTTGCGGCCGAATGCTCTCTAGAGGACACGTAACAACTTCCAGCGTATAACCAAAATTTGCTATGGGGCCTAGGGAGGGGCCCTTTAAAAGCCTCTTAGTCCAGAGGCTCACTGGTGTATTCCGCCAGGCAAGCCTGGAATGTATTGCCAGATATTGTTGGTCTGTCATATATAGTGGTGCCGTCCGTGAGCCACCAGGCCGAAAGGGCAGGAAGATGTTGGTGGGTGTAGGAAAGAATGGTGGTGCAAGGTAACAATTGCGACCCGCCGTCGTTCCTTAGTGGCTTTGGCGTGGCGTTCTATGCTGAGGACGGAGTCGCAGAATCAAATCCCAGCCGCGGCGGCCGCCGCATTTTGATGGCGGCGAAATGCATGAACGCCCGTGCACTGGGGTGCACGTTAATGAACCCCAGGTGGTCGAAATTAATCCGGACTCCCCCACTACGACGTGTCTCATAATCAGATCGTGGTTTTGCCATGCGCGTGAAATATCGTAATTTACTTAATTTAATGGTTGCGGCTGCCATTCGAAGGGCCTCAACAGCGGTGGCTCGTCTGCATCTGTCTGTGCGTAGTGAACCCAGTAGGTAGTACTGTAGAAGGGTGTCCAGTTTGGGAGGTTGTCGCCCTCCAGATAGCCAATACGAACCAAACCTGTAGAGAGGACACCTATATGTGGTATGGAGCTGTACAGTTTAGTTCCACATTTCTGCTGTTAAACAAAATGAGGTCCGACCTCTATACGTAGGCACATCTATTTACAAATATATGTACCGTATATATTAGTAACCTGCAGCACTATAGCTTGATTCGCGCAGGACTTGAATTTGCTTGGCGTTGTCATTCTTGTGTTACTGAGGAGCGTCTTCAGGGTGCTTATGAGTAGTTTATGTACTAATAGTGTGAACCTGTTCAAACTGATGGCATATTGGAGGGGTGCTTCCAGACACTGAAACACTGCCCCTGGCACTTGACTGCCGCCTCTGTACGCTGCGACTCAGACCAAGGCATTGCTCAGACCTGAGTTGAGTTGAGTTGAGTGGTTGTAGGCTACTGGTGGGATTAGCCTTGCAATTGCTGCCGGCAATTACTCTACCGTAGCAACACTTAAAATACATAAATCACATAAATCAGACTCAGACCTCACAACTACACATAGTCACTCCTAAGGTCACCATGTGGAGGCTGCAGGCAATTTAGGCGCGGGAACCAGTTGTGTAGGAAGGAGGTTTCTCAGACCCTGATATTTGGTTGCAGCAATGACAGTCTATTAGGAAGGCGAAAATTGAGCTGTTGTAATTATTCTAGGGTTGAACCCAGTAATTTAAATTCTTGACAATAAGAAATTGACAGATAACTCCTGAGAATTTTCTCTGTAGCGTTCATAGCGCGTTTCTCGCTTGCCCCACCCTCGTGAGCGGGTTCAGGCTCGCTCATCGACGACGTGTCAGCTTAAAATAATGTATCGTATGCAAATGAAGGGTGAGGACAGGGGAGCCATTTTTTTTTAGACTGAAGCTCCTAGGCGCCCATTCCTGCGGCGAGCTTTGGCGTCGTCCCTCGTACCCGAGCGAACGAGCACAGCGAAGGATGAAAGAGTGAACGCGGATGAAAGACGGCGATATCGAAGAGAGCGCGAGGGGGAAAGCGAAGCAGGATGGCGGCAGCGGAACCATGAGGCGGAAGGTGGGGGAGGAAGGTATGGCGAAAGCATAAGAATGAGAGCGTAATGCCGCGCAAGACGGGCTGTGCGGCGACGATGGCTACGAGATGGCGCCAGAGTAGCGCGCGTCGTCTGTTCACCGATGACTCCGCCGATATACCATGTATGGAAACAAAGCGCTGCATGAGCGGAGGTCTGCGTGCAGCGGCTGTTGTGAATCACCCCCACGCGTAACCCACGCGTTGCCTCTCGCGGTCGATCTCCTGATAAGCGAGGCAGTCGCACCACACTTCGCTCCGGATGCAACGTGCCGTACGAGACAAATTGTCCGCGCCAGCCAATTATCGCCAAATGAAAACACGTAACAGCTGCGCTCAAATTTCGCGTTAGGGATTATCGTCATCGTCGGTGAATCTTCTAAAGCGAAACTTTGCGAACTTCGCCGGGTTTTCGTGACCGTGGGTGCTGTGTAGAGGTTCTCTTGCAAATAAATAGACCAACCAATCACAGCGGAGGACGCGCGCGATGTCACCGCCGCTGGGTTCCTTGAAAGACCACCAGTTGGCGCTTGCCTCCGCGCATCCGAGGCAGCGGTGGAGGCGGCCGTGCGGGGAAAAGAAAAAAGAAAGAACCAGAATAACGCCTGGACGCCCCGCTATTTTTACCTTCAACCATTGCCCCACCGCGATGGCGCTCGTCTTTGCGCATCCGCCGTTAAAAAAGAAAAGAAGAATAAACACAAACTCGTGTTTCGACTCTTTATGCATTGACGCAAAGCTTCGCTGCACGTAGATTTCAACTCGTTGAAAGTGCTGCTTTTTTAACATTCGCATCTATAGGCTGTTCTGATACAGAAATGAGACACAACGGATGTATTGTGTGTGCTTTCTCCTTCAGTCGAAGTTAGCTGAGAGCCCTTGGGTTCCGCCTCTTTGCTATATGCAGAGGATTTTTTTGTACGCTACAAGGAACGAGAAACTAACCCACAAGTCAGTGCCGCTCGACCGCGCGCGTGTGATAACGCCTAGGCACCAGGTTACGTATAAATAATATAAGTATACCGGTCCTAAAACCGTCTCGTTTAATAGGGGGCTCTTCTGCTTTCAATTTAGCCACGTTGCCCCGCCGCCGCGGCCGTTATCGCCACGGGCTCCGCTGTAAGATAGCGGCAGGTGGAGTGGCCGCTGTGTATATGCGATCGTCAGGCGTGTTGACTTTTCTGCGGGAAATGCGCGGTGACAGCGACTTATCGGCGCAACGACCGGAAGCGGCGCCGTGACCGCGCCACGCCATGCCGGCTCGGTGAGCTGGCCGTCGCTGCTGCTGCTGCTGCTGCTGCTGCAACGTTCGTCCGATAGCCCAGTACACACACTGCGCGGATCGTGCATCACCGCCGAAGTCCGTGGCCGCGGCTTGCTCACTCTGGTGATGTGTCAGAGGTCTCGCGTTTCCGGGGCTGGCTGTCGGCAGCGATAGCGCTGTTATACGAGAGACACTGCGCTCGAGGGCAGGGAGGTATACTGGGGTGGATGTCGGGAGGCGTTCGCGCGTATGTTTACGGACGATTTCGTCGATGCAGCGGTATAAGCGTTGGCTGGGACTGCGTTAGGTACAAGGATTTCTTTCCTTTCAATTCTATTCGTTCCCTATCAGCCGTCGCAGCGAGTGACCGGTACTGGCGATAACGAAGACCAGGCCTCGCGCGAGCCAATCGCGAATAGCAGAAGGAAATTAAAAAAAAAAGGAATCCTCGCAAAATACAAGCCCTCTCTTGATAGCCGATTGCTTTGCGTCCTCAAGAGCAGTAATCAAATCTGCTTTAAATTTTGAGGTGGAAGTTCCTTCGAGTCGCGAAATATAGTCTTGGACCCTGGAGCATGTAGCGCTGCTACGGCTTTGCGCACAACGAAGGCGCTGTAGTTACTCCTGCCTCCGGGACACTGGCTTGGACCGGACATCTTAAGTTGCATTGCAAGCAGCGCACAAAAGGACGAGGATGATTAACGGGAAACAAAAATAATAACCGGGACGAGCGCTGCTTCTCTCGAGCGGAGATTAGCGCTCGTCCTTGTGTTCTTCCTTGGTCGTTCTTGTCATCTTGTGCTGGGCTTATATCGTGGATCACGTCCACTTTGCCCGCGTCACCATTCTGCTACAACTCGTAGGTCTAGCGGCTGACTTCTGTGCTAGTGCTTGCTATATCGGGCCTTTTCTTTTTAAGCTGCATTAATTTTTTTGGAAATTGCCTATGGCAGATAGCACAATTCTAACCATTGAACTAAATTACTCGATAAGGCTGCCAGTCTACGAGAAATCAAAAAGGCTTGATTGAATAAGTAACGTAATGACACCGTTGAGTTCTTAATTAATCACTTTACAGTGTATTTAAATTTACGAGTTGTTGCTGGCGAGTTCGCAAGGCATATCCACTCGGACGAATCTTCAGTACTACACCAGTTTCGTGATAACGATGTTGAAAGGGTCCGACAAAATGCACTGCCGCTCCAGTTATTTTTGTGCTTCATTGCATAAAACAGCATTTTCTTAAAAAAAGGATTTGGAAAAACAGTGCATTCTTACCGCAAGTTCCAGCGCGCGTATCACAATACCGGTGCCATCCTCAGAATTATTTCCTTTCGCAAGACAATGTAATCGACGACGCTTTGGGCAGTCACACATCGTTTTATGCGTGTCGAAAATGCAATTCCAGTCCAGAAATGTAACCCATCACTCAGTATATAGTTAACGTATATGTACCAGTTAACGCGTCACACGCCTGGACGTGCTTGCGACGTGCTCGACTTGAGATTGCGCCTTTCTCATGCTCGAATTCGCTCACGCTTACATTGAAGGCCGGATGGAGTGTGGTTTCGGAGCGTCGGTTTACCAATGTCTGCAACGCATACGTGGCTGTTTGCCGCATAGTTCTCGGGAGAGGACGTACAAGTTCGCTGTTTGCTCGCTCCATGTCGACGCTCCTTGGGACATGCGCATGTGACGTGCGACGAAGCGTGTCCGCGACAGCGTCGATCCGTCGAGTTACACCACGCTCGCCAAGCGCCGCATGTCGCTGCGCAACGCGGTGTACGCGACAGCGTGCGCGCGCGTCATCGCGATCGCAAGTGTTTTATCTCGACTGCGGCCTCTATATGGCTCCTTGAGTCAACGAAATCGTGATGGTGGCGCTGCGGGCGCTCCGGCGTGCGGTAGTATACGCCCATCTATGCGGACACCCCTGACGCCGCCAATCCTCTCACATTCCCTAACCCATATATATATATATATATATATATATATATATATATATATATATATATATATATATATATATATATATATTTGCTAATATGGGCCATGTAAGCCGTCCTTTCCCAAATGCGTTATACATTCATTCGTGGTTGCAGGGTGAAGCCAGAGAAACGGTACGCGTATATGAATGGACAATCAAAACTTGAATTAGTAGTGAAAAAGGCAGAATGAAGGAGGGGAGTATTGAATATGTGCATGTGTAGTTTCGAGAGGTAAGCAGAACAGAGATTATCAATATGTATATGCGAAACAGAAATAAGAAAGCCTCCTGGAAACGGGGAGGCTTCTTTCCATGCAAAGTATGCATGGAAATCTCGTCTCGAGAGCACAGGAAATTAAAAGTGTCATTGCGAACTTTATACTTTGGCCGAGAGAGTCACGTCTTCAGGCCAAACGGAAGGAGTCGTCGAGAAGCTTCAGATATCGAATGTTTTTTCATGAAACGAAACGACAGAGAGATGACGTAGCCAAACCAGGCGCGTGCCAGTAAAAGCTGAGCAGGTGCAGCATACATGGGTTCTTGAAGGCGGTAATTCAATCTAGCGCTCGTGGAGAAAGAGTTCATGCCTCCGTGACCGTGCTTATCTATTTAGTCGCGTATATATATATATATATATATATATATATATATATATATATATATATATATATATATTGTGGGGATCGCACGCGCATCCCGATATCTCCGGAGCGGCCACGCGGTTATCACGCGATAATCACGTGCTCGCTCGCGGAGGGTAGCGAGGAGAGGGCACCTTCGCCACTCCCGCTGCTCTTCGCGCCTGGCCGCGACGCTGCAGCCAAGGCACCCCGTTCCCTCCTTTCCCTTTCTTGGAACCGGGGAGACTCCTCTCCGCCGCTCGGGAGAAGCGCTATTCCCCCGACGGATCTTTGTCTCACGGTAGAAGAGCTTGCGAACGGCCGCATCTCAAATCAGCCGCTGAGACCGCCGCACGCCGTCCCCTGTTGCGCCCGGCCGTTGTGTGCGACTCACCGCCCCAGGGCCCGAGCGCGGTTCCACTTTGGGTGAGCTGAACTCTTATCAGCCTCTTTTGTGGTTCCCACATTGTGCGGTTTGTTTCACCCCAGACGTGCGGAATGCTCCGCCGCTGTGGTTGTGTTTTGTGTTGTATTTGTATGTGTTGTGGCTGTTGTTGTCTGTTGGAATCTTTGTACTCTAAGGTGAATAAACACCTTAGGTCGAGACTCACCCTGTCCCCACTGGCCTGAACCCGCCGTGGTCGCAACTCACTGCGAACCGCGGGTTAGGGGTCACAGCTCTGACTGCTAGGGCTGCTGCGAAAGTGCTAGGGAGCGACTGCCGCTCCGCCGGCGCTGTGCGATCCAGAGAAGGGTCAGGTGCGCACGCGCGAGCCTGAGTAATACCCCTATATTTGGCGCCCAACGTGGGGCCAGAGGTGTGACAGGTTGAGTCTGTTTGTGTAAGTGATTGCCACGACACGAACGAACCATGGCAGCATACGGGGCTGATTTACAGCCGTTGTATACGCTGTCGCAGGTTGCTACCAACAGGCAACAATTCGAAGCGGCGGTAACTGCTACCGCTCAGTCATGCCCTGCGGCGAACATTAGCCCTGGGAATTTGATAAGCTTCGAAGAGGGTAGCGCTACACACGAGGCGCTCTCTCCGGCAGGATGTACCCTTGAAGGCGTGAGGCACATTACGCCGAACCCTTCGCCAGTGTTTGCGGAGAGCATGGAGCCACTGCGGCATACTTGCTCGACGCGTTCTGCTCCTGTGCCAGGCATTACTGGCCAGAGCGAGCCTCGTACCCTTGAAGGCGTGAGGCACATTACGCCGAACCCTTCGCCAGTGTTTGCGGAGAGCATGGAGCCACTGCGGCATACTTGCTCGACGCGTTCTGCTCCTGTGCCAGGCATTACTGGCCAGAGCGAGCCTCAACAGGCACTGTTGCATGATGCGATGCGCTTGATTGAGAGGTTGACAGGTGCCGTGCAGAACACTCTGCTGACATCTGCCGCCGCTGCTAGACCGAGAGTGAGGGTGGACTTACCCACCTACAGCGGGTATCATGATTCAGTTAGCGTCAACGACTACCTCGATCGCGTGCTGACTTACCAGCGCGCAACGGGGCTGTCCGATGACGAGATGCTGGAACGCGTCGTACCAGTGTCGTTGACTGATCACGCTGCCCGCTGGTTCCGGCTTACTGGCTACCGGTCTAGCACGCTGGCCGAGTTCCGAGCGGCATTACGCGAGGAATTCCTGCCCGCAGATTACGAGCGTCGTCTGCGGCGCGAGTTGGAGCTACGTACTCAGCATCCGGACGAATCCTTGCTCGAGTACGTCAGGGCGATGGACGAACTTTATCGTACCGCTGACCCTTCTGCTCCGAACTGCGATAAGGTGGAGAGAGTCACGCGACAAGCTCATCCAACCTTCGAAGCGTACCTAAGAGGCAGCAAGTTCAGGGATTTGGATGAGCTGGCCTCGGAGGCAAAGCGCATACAGGCGGACATACTCGCCTTGCGCTCATACCGACCTCCACCCACAGCGTCGAGGGCACTTGAGCCGCGATGCGCGTGGAACGGGGACACTTTTCGCACTCGTTCCGGTGGAGATGGTGTGGTTGCTTTCAGTGACGGGCAAATGAGAAACGGTTGGGGCTTATCTGACCGGGCTCTCGACCCGTACACTTATGCCATGCGTGCAGCATGCGCTGCCGATGGCCAAGGTATGCAGAATCGTGGTCGATATGCCGGCTCGATGATGCGAGAGCAGAGCGTACCTGCAAGGGAGCAGTCGATACAGAGGAACAACGGTCAAACGGCGCGAGGCACTGGACGCCAAGCCCGTCAAAGGCCGGCTCTCCTCTGTTATCGGTGCAACCAGCCGGGGCACTTCGCCCGGGATTGCAGACAGCCTGCGAACCGAGAGCACGCGCTTTCGGGAAACGAGCGGAGCCGCCGGTGAGCAATGCTGCATGGCCGGCGGCGGTTACAGCGGTGCGAAGTGAGACACATGAACTCCTTGCCCCGCTGGCTTGTCGTTTTGGATTACCCAGCGACACGCCAGTCCCGCTCATAGAGGTTACAGTCGCCCGGCGCAGGTTTTTTGCGCTGTTAGACACAGGAGCAAGCGCTTCAGTATTTGGCGACGAGGTGTGTGAACATCTCCGTCGGAACGCTATCCGACTGAGAGAGAGTAATGTGACCTTCCGACTGGCCAGCGGCACGGCACACGCGAGCTGTGCTGCTAGGCTTGTGGTGCGGTGGGAGAAACGGGTGAGGCGACAGCGCCTAGCTCACCTTCCCGGCTTGTCGGTTCCTATAATTCTTGGTAGAGATTTCCTCGCCAAGACGGGCATTGTTATTGACGTCTGCAACGGAGGATATAGGGAGCGAGCATGTGGCACCCTGAAACCTTTCGTTCCATTTCAAAAAGCGTCAGAGACAACTTCGTTCGATGATGCTTCGCGCGCAGACCGACCAAACGATTGCCCGAAAAGGTCCCTCAGAACGGTTGCGGCCGGGTCGAAATGCCGTCCGGCCAGCCGCGCTGAGAAAAGAGGCGCGGAGGGGAACTGCTCCCCTCCCGCAAAGCCCATAACCCCCGCTGCGGTGGCAGACTGTGCCGCAGTGAGGGGCGAACGATACCACCCGCTGCTGGACGACTCAAGCAGTTTGTCGGGGGAAGAAAAGGCTCGCCTCTCAGCGCTTCTGACTGAATATGATGCCGTATTCACAGAGCGGCCTGGTGTTACGACTTTCAACCGGTGCCAGCAGTGTTACGAACTTGCACCGCTGCACCACGATTACGGCTTTGTGGTCCCGTAGCGCTCGTCACCCGTTTCGTGACAGAGCGTTGGTAGCGAAGACTCCGAGCCTGGCGTCGATGAGAATAACAAAAGGGACTTTATACATTATATACAGGTTATCATACAGGACATGAACGGGTCGGCACTGGGGCCGAGTGCTCACAACAAACGCGACTGTTCTCGCACGACGACGTCCGGCGAAAACGCGTGACACATCTCACCCCAGTCGGGAGCGACACTGTCTCCCGGTGGGTCGGCGGATCCTGTTTTCGAGGCGGCCTCCTCGCCGCTTTATAATCCCCGAGAACCATTGTCACTCAAACGGCCCAATACAAAGTCAGCACACGACGGTCGTCCGAGGGGTCCAACCAGCGACCGCGCTGGCCACCCGGTTCAAAGTTCGCGCGCGCGGAGACCTCCAGGCAAAGGGAGGTGCGGCGCCGGGCTGTCTGGCACACGCCGACACGTCCAAACATGCGGCTCGCCGAGGCTTCTCCCGCAGGACCCCGCTGCCTGACGGCTCAGCATCTTGACTTGTGAAGGGAGAATTAGGGCGCTCGCAGGATAGATTCTGCATCTTGCAGATTCGGAATCCGGGCTTGTGGTGATGGCACAACAGCATCCCCGCCCTCAGATAAGGCGCCGGGAAGACGAGCTGCCTCCACGTGGCTCGGATGCCAGGCGCGCACGTTCGTCAGGCTCGTCCAAGTTCACGTCCAGTGTCGGGACGCCATGTAACTTCACGTGCCCAGGTCCGACTCGCCAGGACAGGAGCTCTGCTCACCACGTTGTCGCCAAGGCACCTTGACCAGCTCCGCTCGGGTCGTTCCTAAGACCTTGCTTCTCGCCACTGGTCCCGCTTGGTCGTTCTGCAGCTTGCAAAACCGACCGGCAAAAGGCAACACCCAACACGAACAAGTGCCCTCTGTCTCCCGTCAAACACCAGACAAGGCCATAATCCAAATCAACCTAACTAAATAGCTATCCCCCTTTTGCTCCCGCTGCAACAGGAGGCAGGTGCACGATCTAGTACACAAGGCTCAAACAACCAGTTTTCAAATTAACAACGCAACAAAATAGAAACAATTATTAATCAGCAATAATAATGACAAATAGAATGGTCCCCTTGAAATCACTTGGACCGAAAACATACTTCGGAGGAAGCAAATGAGGTCATTCATTTTTCCCGGCGATATTTTCGCGGAATCCGAAGTTGCTTATATTTGCGACCCTGCTTATCCGTGTAGCGGCGGTACAATAAGCCAGATTCCTTGCCAAATGAAACCCTCTTTTTTTTCACTCCCCGTTTGACGCTCTTCCTCAGATCGGCTAATGAACAGCCTTCCTGTTGCTCGCGAATCAGACTTTCTCTTTCAACTGCAGCCTGCTCCTGCCGGCTGGCGGAAACCGGAGCGAGTGTGGAGCCCGCGTCGCCTAATTGCGGCGTCGAGTCTATACCGCGGCTAGCACTGCACGCGTCACTCCCACTCACTTCCAGGACCCGCTCGTCTAGGCCAGCCTCCGAGCTCTGCCTCTCCCGTGACTGCTCGCCACTCAAGTTACCGTGATCGGTCCGTGTGCCGCACCGCCTTTCGCTCACCGACGCTAAGTCAAGTTCCCTCGACAGCGGGCGCGCTTTGGATCGCGTGGGGGCCATGTACGCCACGTCGGCAAAGAATGATTTGCCCTGATCCCTCAGCAGCTGCTCCGAGCTATTTGAGAAGAGGTAGGAAAATTGCTCCGGGAGGGCGGCTGACACAGCGGCTTCGGTGTTAAGTTTCCCAAACTCTCCTTCAATGATAACCGTTGCGATCGGTAAACAGACACTCTCCTTCTCGGCCACTTGCCGTATCCTAACGCACTCTCCCGTAAAATCACTCGAGGAGACGAAAGACGGGTGAACAACGTCCATAGTTGCTGCAGAGTCCCGCAGTGCTCGGCACTTCTTGCCGTTTACCTTAATTTCCTGCACATAGGGCTCCAATAGACGTATGTTCTTGTGAGTTTCCTGTATCGTTGCAAAAGCAATTCTCTCTGGGCAGCTTGCAGCGATGTGCCCTTGCTTTTTGCAATTGTAGCAGGTTAACGGTTTCCGTTTTTCAAAAGAACGCGTCATTTCGTTTCGCTGTTTCGGACCATCGTCATCATTCTGAGATGCATTCTGTCCTTCCTTTACAGTTTCTTTGGGAAGGGACTCGTCGTCCCGAAACTCGCGACGCGTGATTTCCTTCCGTTCGTCGGGCTTCCCGTAAAACCCATCTCTTTTATCTGCTTTTTCTACACGCACTGCCTTGCTGTGTAAGCTGCGGCGGGTGTAATACTCTTCCGCTAACTCTGCTGCCTTGTTTAGCTTAACCTCCTTTAGCCTATCTTGCAGCCAGAGCCGGACATCCTCATCAATGCAACGGTAGAACTGCTCCAACGCGATGCATTCGACAATTTTGTCGCGGTCGTCGTAAACCTCTTCGCCCTTCAGCCATTCCACCAAGTCGGCTTTTAGACGAAACGCGAAGTCAACATTCGACTCCTTGCCCTTTTTTGCATACCGGAACCTCTGCCGGAAAGCTTCGGGCGACAATTTGTACTTCCGCAGTAGCGCTTCCTTCACATCACTGTAGCTCTCAAACGCCTCTTTCGATAAGCAAGTTATTACGTCTGATGCCTCCCCAGGAAGCAACGCTAACAGATTCTGTGCCCAAAGGGATCGCTCAATGCTATTCCGTTCGCACACGTGCTCAAATTTCACGAGGTATTTGGCCATATCCTCTCCGACGACAAAGGGTGGAAGTTGATCGCGTATTCTTGGACCGTTAGAAGTGAGACTAGGCGCTGGCGAGTTATTTCGGGTCTCCAACTCTTTCATTTTAAGCTCGTGCTCACGAATCTCTCTCCTTTCCTCCACGCAACGTTCCTTCTCCCTCTTTTCCTCCTCGCGACGTTCCTTTTCTCTCCTTTCCTCCTTTTCCTCTTCGCGACGTTCCTGTTCTCTCCTTTCCCGCTCGCAACGTATCTTCTCCTCCCTTTCCCGACGTTCATTGATATCCGCCCAGGCCTCTGCGGCTTCCTCCGCCGTTACGTCCCCAGTCCTCATGACCTCAAGGATCGCATTCTTTCTTTTAGTTGAGCCCAACTCAATGCCCAACTCCTCACAAATTTCGAGAAGTTCCTTCACCTTGTACTTCTCCATCGTTCACACTGTCCTCCTGCTGTTTACCCTTTTTGAATATACCTGCCGTACGCTACTATAACACTACTAGTAAGACATATGCAAGTATTTCACACACTGCCCTGTTTACCCCCTCAGCATCCCCTGGTTTTCAAAACACTCTTACTAGGCTTGAAACACACAAGGTTATCACAATGCAACACCAAATCCTTCCCTTAGCTACTATAACCTGTGTCAGAGAAAGTCTGGTGTTTGAGGTAAACTTCAGGCACTCACCGCGCCGAGGTAGCTGATGCCGGTCAATCCCGTAGCTGCCATCCAGTGTTACGACTTTCAACCGGTGCCAGCAGTGTTACGAACTTGCACCGCTGCACCACGATTACGGCTTTGTGGTCCCGTAGCGCTCGTCACCCGTTTCGTGACAGAGCGTTGGTAGCGAAGACTCCGAGCCTGGCGTCGATGAGAATAACAAAAGGGACTTTATACATTATATACAGGTTATCATACAGGACATGAACGGGTCGGCACTGGGGCCGAGTGCTCACAACAAACGCGACTGTTCTCGCACGACGACGTCCGGCGAAAACGCGTGACACATCTCACCCCAGTCGGGAGCGACACTGTCTCCCGGTGGGTCGGCGGATCCTGTTTTCGAGGCGGCCTCCTCGCCGCTTTATAATCCCCGAGAACCATTGTCACTCAAACGGCCCAATACAAAGTCAGCACACGACGGTCGTCCGAGGGGTCCAACCAGCGACCGCGCTGGCCACCCGGTTCAAAGTTCGCGCGCGCGGAGACCTCCAGGCAAAGGGAGGTGCGGCGCCGGGCTGTCTGGCACACGCCGACACGTCCAAACATGCGGCTCGCCGAGGCTTCTCCCGCAGGACCCCGCTGCCTGACGGCTCAGCATCTTGACTTGTGAAGGGAGAATTAGGGCGCTCGCAGGATAGATTCTGCATCTTGCAGATTCGGAATCCGGGCTTGTGGTGATGGCACAACACTGGTTGCACTACGCTATACAGGCACAAAATTGAGACAGGCGACGCCTCTCCGTGGAAGTGTAATCCTCGGCCGGTGAGTTTGGCTAAGAGGAAAGCACTAGACAGCGCTCTGGACGAACTGCTCGATACAGGCGTTGTTGAAAGATCGGACAGCCCATGGGGTTTTCCTGTGGTGTTGGTTCCTAAAAAGGATGGGACGCCCCGCCTTTGTGTTGACTATCGCCGCCTGAACGAGGTGACACGCAAGGACGCATATCCGCTTCCTAGCATTCCCTCGATCGTATCCAACGTTGGCGGAGCGAAGTACTTCACTACGCTCGATGCAAGCAGAGGATACTTTCAGGTGGAGGTAGATCCCTGTGACCGAGAGAAGACTGCCTTCACTTGTCACAGGGGACTTTTCCAGTTTACCCGTATGCCATTCGGACTTGTCGGTGCGCCTGCGACTTACCAGCGCCTGATGGACCGTGTCTTGGGTGACGCAAGGTGGCACCACGCTCTTGCTTACCTGGACGATGTTGTGGTATACTCGCGTACCTTTGATGGGCACTTACGCCATCTCAGGGACGTGTTGGAGCGTCTGAGGTCTGCGGGGATAACGCTAAACCCGACCAAGACCCAGATTGCAGCAACCCGAGTAACGCTACTGGGTTTTGAACTGGATAATGGACGCCTTCTACCGTGTGATGACAAGGTTCAGGCATTATTGAACTACCCGTCACCGGAAGACATAGGCGGACTGAGACGCTTTTTGGGGCTGGCGAATTTCTATCGACAGTTCATCCCAAACTGCGCTGCACTGCAAGCCCCCTTGACAATGCTGTTGAGGAAAGGTGAGCAGTGGAGGTGGGGTCCCGAGCAAGAGGAGGCACTGCGCAACCTCGTAAACGCGCTCGTGGAAACCACCGAGTTAAGGCTACCAGATTTGAACAAAGAATTTGTCATTCATACGGACGCCAGCGACCTTCGCCTAGGAGCGGTTTTGCTCCAACAGCACGAAGGTAGCTTGCGCCCGGTAGCTTTTGCCAGCCGCTCTTTGACTCCCGCAGAGAAAAATTACTCTGTTACCGAAAAGGAATGTCTAGCGATCATTTTCGCTCTCAAAAAGTTTGACTACTATATTGATGGAGTCCCATTCATAATTGAGACCGATCATATGGCATTAACTTGGCTTAGGCGCTTAGGAGAGCCGAGCGGCCGGCTCGCGCGATGGGCACTTCTCCTGCAGCGATACGATTTTACCGTTCGCTACAGGAGAGGAAAGAACAACGTTGTGGCGGACGCACTTTCGCGCGCGCCCGTTGACTGTGAGAAGAGTGATATTACTACTCAACTCACCTCGCCCGAAACTGAGCTTGAGAGCGGACTAACCGCTGCGACGATTGAGGTTGTCAGGAGGGGTAATATTAATACCCATCGTGACCCCTCAGTGACTCAGCCGAAGAGCAGAGTAACTGCTACAATGCTCGACGGCGCTGGTCCTGAAGGAAGGGCGGATGAACCCCCTTCTCAGGACGAAAGGGTGAACCACTTGGACTGCGTCAGTTCAGTGGGGAGCGTGTTCGGCAGAAAGGAGCTGTTAGAGGCACAGCGGGAGGATCCATTTTGTAAGAAAGTGTTTGAGGGGCTCCGGGAGCCCGGCGGCGCGGCCGCGGCGCACATGGACGCAGCTGGTATTGCTGTGGGTGCGCGGCGCTCCGAAACAGCTGGTAATGCTGTGAGCGCGTTGGATTCCTACCTGCTAGACTCTGACGGCGTCCTGCTGAGATACATTCCCGCGGAGAAGGATACACACGAGTCCTTCAAAGCGGTGATTCCACGCACGCTGAGAGGAGCACTTTTACGCTACTTTCACGATACGTGCCTGGCCGGGCATGCAAGTGGCCCTAAGACTTATCTAAAGTTGTGCCGCTTTGCTACCTGGCCTGGAATGAAGCGGGATATGATGCGCTACGCCCGCTCTTGCAACGTGTGCCAACGCGTGAAGCCGCGTGGTGGACGCCCACCCGGGCTCATGCAGCCGATCAATAGCCGAACACCGTGGCAAATTGCGGCATGTGACGTCATGGGGCCTTACCCCAGGACACCGAGCGGGAACCGATTCCTTCTCGTAGTCACAGACCATTTCAGCAAGTGGGTGGAACTGTTCCCCCTACGGAAGCTGACGGCACGCGTAATCATGGGAAAGCTGATCGAGGTGTTCACACGATTCGGCTATCCTGAGCAGCTGATAACGGACAATGCGTCCTACTTCACTGCCAAACTCTTCGTGGACTCTTGTGCAGCTCTCGGCATTAAGCACAGGAGAACAACCACGTACCATGCCCAGGCGAATCCCACTGAGCGTGTGAACCGCAACATCAAGCACATGCTAGTTGCATTTGCGGGGACGCACAATGAGTGGGACGCTTGTCTTCCTGAAATTGGATTTGCTATCAGGTCGACAGTGAATCGATCGACTGGGTATACCCCCGCCACCCTCAACCTTGGGAGGCAGCTGTTGAATCCGGTAGAACTTACTCTACAGGAACGAAGCAGCACGGAACTGGTTGTTTCGTCGGCACGCGCCGATTATGCGACTGGGCTGCGCGCGAAGGTAACGGAGGCTTTACGAAAAGCGCGACGGAACCTGAGCACTGCACGTGCCGAGCAGAAAGCGCAGTACGACCGCTCTCATCGGGAAGTTCAGTACAAAGTGGGCGACCTGGTGTTGAGACGGAATCACGTCCTGAGCGACGCCAGTAAGAAATTCTCAGCTTCTCTGGCGCCGAAATGGACAGGACCGTACCGGGTGCGAGAGACTGTCTCTTCGCTCGTGTACAGGCTGGCGGACTTGAAGCTAAGACCGATCAGCCGACCGGTGCATGTCTGCGATCTCAAACCCTACTATGACAGAGGGAACGAGTGGCCCGAGGAGAATGCTCTCCCGCGCCCGCAGGCAGCGGCATCGGGTGGCACGGCTCGACGTTCGAGCCCGGTGCGGCATTATAACTTGCGATCTCGGCAGAACTAACTCTGTCCGGTTCGCGGAGGCTATTTTATTGTGCGCGATATCGGACGGAATGCTCCTCCGATGTCTAGCATGCAGGCTTCCAGAGCGAGCACGCGCTTTCTCTTTGGAAGAAGCGAGAGGGGCTAACAGAATTGTCGCAGCAGCAGACCGCCCGTCGGGAGCCGTGCAACAACCATCAAGCAAAAAGGAAAAGACCATCTCCACTGCCGGTGGGGACGAGCAGGCCGCAAGCAGTCAGCAGCGCAGTGCAGGCAACGGGCGGCGAGAAAACATCCTCCGGCGGCTAACAGCGAGGTGAGAGATGCAGCGGACGACTTCCGGTCCGGAATGGTCGCAGCGGCGCAGAATTCGCCGAACCGCACCGCACAGCTCCGCGACCGAGTTGCAAGCCCCGCAACCAAGCATCCAGCCTCAAGGCCGAGCGTACACTCCTCCCGCAAGGACAGAGTGGACCCCTGCTGCGCAGCGAGGTGCAAGCCATCGTCGGGCCGGGTCGGCGCGCCTTTGCCGATCTTGCGTGCCGACACCCGCGAGGGGGCGAGCTGTGTCGGAACGAACCGGAAGAAAAGCGTTCGACCATACCAGAGGGCATCGACCTCCGAGAACATCAAAAGAGCTGTCCTGCGCCATCTCGAGGCTGGTTCGGGGATCGCGTCAGCGTAATCGAGGCAGCCAAGAAAAATCCAGGGACCCTTTCGCCACCACGGACCCGGCACGTCCGACTGGGCAGGTGACGCCGCCGAGACGCAAGGTGACCTGGACCCAGCGCCCTTCTTGCCTCCCACTGCATCCCGCTGCTGTCAAGCTGCTCCGTACCATCCTTCAACATTCCGGCCTGGCTCGCGACCACCTACACGGCGACAACGACGGTCTGCAGCTAGAGCTGCTCCCTCACCAACACGGACTCAAACCGTGTTGCTGTCGGAGTAGCATGTCCCTCTCGCAGGAAAGCCTCAGGTGACGGCGGCCTCTTAGCGGCTAAAGGGTTATTTTAAGGAGGGGGGGATGTGGGGATCGCACGCGCATCCCGATATCTCCGGAGCGGCCACGCGGTTATCACGCGATAATCACGTGCTCGCTCGCGGAGGGTAGCGAGGAGAGGGCACCTTCGCCACTCCCGCTGCTCTTCGCGCCTGGCCGCGACGCTGCAGCCAAGGCACCCCGTTCCCTCCTTTCCCTTTCTTGGAACCGGGGAGACTCCTCTCCGCCGCTCGGGAGAAGCGCTATTCCCCCGACGGATCTTTGTCTCACGGTAGAAGAGCTTGCGAACGGCCGCATCTCAAATCAGCCGCTGAGACCGCCGCACGCCGTCCCCTGTTGCGCCCGGCCGTTGTGTGCGACTCACCGCCCCAGGGCCCGAGCGCGGTTCCACTTTGGGTGAGCTGAACTCTTATCAGCCTCTTTTGTGGTTCCCACATTGTGCGGTTTGTTTCACCCCAGACGTGCGGAATGCTCCGCCGCTGTGGTTGTGTTTTGTGTTGTATTTGTATGTGTTGTGGCTGTTGTTGTCTGTTGGAATCTTTGTACTCTAAGGTGAATAAACACCTTAGGTCGAGACTCACCCTGTCCCCACTGGCCTGAACCCGCCGTGGTCGCAACTCACTGCGAACCGCAGGTTAGGGGTCACAGCTCTGACTGCTAGGGCTGCTGCGAAAGTGCTAGGGAGCGACTGCCGCTCCGCCGGCGCTGTGCGATCCAGAGAAGGGTCAGGTGCGCACGCGCGAGCCTGAGTAATACCCCTATAATATATATATATATATATATATATATATATATATATATATATATATATATATATATATATATATATATATATATATATATATATTCTCGTTTAACGCCGAAGCGTTTAGTGCCTATAAAAACAACCACACTCTCTCTGTCAAACAAATTTTGTGACACGGAACTCTCTAGAATTTTCCTCGCGTGCTTGGAAGTTTTCATTAGGCTCGCGGCATCGGAAGTCTTGTGTGTAGGTCATTTGACAGCCTGGGGAGGAGCCCATCACGAGGATTGCTATGGCTGTTTGCTGCATGCGTGTGCAGTTCTGGTTCCATTCTGAATTTGACAGGTTGAGAATCCGTATGGTATACTTGCAAATTGTCAAGGAGCGGTTTATTTCGTTTTCCTGACTTTCACTCACGGTGTCACCTTTACGCGTCATAGCGCGATCACAACCAGGTGAAGAGGCAGTACTATATATATATATGTGTGTGTGTGTGTGTGTGTGTGTGTGTGTGACGTTTCTTTTTCCTTCTTTTATTTTATTTCTTTGTACCTGGTTGCTCAATTGAAAAGGGAGGTGCACTGCATATGACATCGATTCGGGAGTGCTTATCTCGAAACACAGTATTTATATAATATCCAGCTAGCGTTGCGCTCCGATTGCTGCGGCCGCTGCGTTCTGAACGCATAGTGCACACTCCACGGGCTGCAGCCGTAGACCACTTCATCGTGGCGCGTATGGGGACGGCCTTTCCAATCGAACGGCACTCGGTCATGCATGCCACACGGCGCGCTCGGTGCTTTGAGCAGGGCGCGAACAGCTTACAACCTCGTACAGCACGCGGCTCCCAGCGGCGCGGCTTGCGATTGTGTCTGTTCCGACGCGGGACCGGATCTGTAGCTCAGTACGCTCGGCGCGTAGACGGCCTTGACCGGCCTCGTTCACAGCACGGGGCGCGCATACGGTGTGTGTGCTGGCGGAATTCCTCCCTTTGATGCGAACAGAGGGCGCTGTCAACGGCCCGCTTCTAACCCGCTTCTGTGTTCGTGTTATTCAGGCACGCGTATGCGGTAGGCGGCGAAGACTTGGGCGAAGTGGGGTGAGCAAAATGAAAGAAAGAAAACAGCGAGGCAGTTGGCTGCCAATAGTTCAATGTGGGTGGCGCAGCTCAGGAGAAGCCTGTGATCGTCCCCTGCCTCTTCTTCGCTGTTTGACGTCGTGTCTCCCCTGTGATGACGAGTAACTCGATGATCTCCCGTGTACCGGGATGAAGTTCCGTCTGTCGTGCTTTGGGTGCACGTTGAATAATTGGCAGGCGATTGACGTTAATACGGTTCTCGTCTAGAGATGTGCCTCATGTCCCACTTTTCAGCTTGGCGACGTTAAACTCCGTAATCTAACTTGGAAAGCATATTTAGCGCCAGCGAACAAGGACAAAAAAGGGAGACGACACCACAGTGCATTAACTTCAACAACTTGATTTTCAGTAAACACCTACCTATTTAACCCATGCACAGTGGCGCCACCTCATCCAAATTTTAACCATCCAAAAAAGCCGTCTCCTTATCTAACAAGTCGACCGAAGGTTGTGCATCTGCATGGTTGGGGTGCATCTGCAAGGTGACGGCTTTTTTGGATGATTAAGATTTGGATGAGGTCACGCCACCTTGCATGGGTTAAATATTTAGTTGTTTCCTGCAAATCAAGTTGTTGAAGTTAACGCATTGTGGTGGCGTCTCCCTTCTGTACTTGTTCGCTGGCGCTAAATATGCTTTCCAAGTCAGTTCACCAACACGCCCAACGAATGGCAATGCCCATAATCTAATTTAGGCTAATATTTCATCACATTAAGTACATCTAGTACCCGCTTAACAATCTATATATAGCTAGTCGCAGTGGCCGCGTGGTTACGGCGTGCGGCTTTCGAGTACGAGGTCGTGGGTTATGCACTCTACACTCTAAAAACAGTTTGCACCCTTTGGCGTGTATATTTGTCCCACAACGATAATCGTCATCTGCCTTGCTTGCGTTTTCTTTCTTGAAAACACGGCGCTCGCTACTTTCCTGTCGAGAATGCTGCGTCACACTGATAACGCGCATGCCGTTCGTGACTGGGAAGTACCGGGCTCGCCGCGTTAAAGAAAGGAAACGCAAGCAAGGCGGATGACGATTATTGTTGTGGGACAAATATACACCCCAAAGGGTGCAACCGTTTTAAGAGTGCTTTCTCTATGGTTGCACCCTTTCGAGTGTGTATTTGCCACACAACGATAATCGTCATCTTTCTTGCCCGCGTTTCCTTTCTTTAACGCTGCGAGCCCGGTACTTCCAAGTCACGAACGGCATGCGCGCTATCAGCATGACAGAGCATTCTCGACAGGAAAGTAGCGAGCGCAGTGTTTTCAAGAGAGGAAACGCAAGCAAGGCAGATGACGATTATCGTTGTGGGACAAATATGCACCCCCATAGGATGCAACCGTTTCAAGAGTGCATAAGCCCAAGCGCGGCAACAGCACCGCGTTGGGCGCTCCGAATGTGGAGACGCTCAGTTACTCAGATTTAGGCTCGCATTCAAGAATTCCCAGCTGGTCGAAATGAACCCGAATCCCTCCACTATATACGACGTGTCACGCGTATAACCCACTTATTGCAGTTTCCGAACGTTTTAAACACCGTAATTTGTTTTGGATATAACAATCTCTAATATCGATGCGAAACAACATTAAACGAAGACGCAACCAAGCATATGTATGGCCTTCTCCAGCGTAGCGGATTAAATTTGTAGTTATCTGGCTTGCACGCATTCGCGCGCACATCGTGGTTCCCGCCGCGTGTGGGGAGAGGAGGAATTCGGGAAAGGGTGGATCGGCGGAGTCGCCGCACGACGATCGTGGCTCGCAGCGGTGCGCGCGAGTGGCGCGATGAGTGACCGCATTTTGTAGCGAGCACGCTGGGGGGGTTGCTGCTCGAAAGAATGATCAATTACGGAGCCGATTAACAACGTCCTGGCGGAGCTCCCGCTCTGCACGATTCCCCAAGGTGCGAATAAACTGCATTTGCACGACATCCTCTCTCCCTCTCTCTCCCTCTCAATTTCCTCTTCGTTTATTTATTATTTCCTTTTCCGTGACCTCGTTCGCTTTTTGCCTTATCCCGAGCAGCCTGGGCAGCCTGGCTTCTCTCTCTCTCTCTCTCTCTGTCCACGCATGCACTTTGCGCCCGTTCGGCGGTCCTCGCATGCGGTGCCTTTATAGATACACGCCGCTCAGCGGGTGGTTTGTAAACACGCCGCTGCGAGGGCGCGTCCGGCCGGTCTTACGGGCATTTTAGCTTCCTTCGTTTCCTTTTGGCTGCGTTTTAGTTTTCTGTGTTGCTGCTAGAAATACCTCAAAGATGCGGTCACCGATCGCTCTGTAGCGCACAACCGTTATTTGATGCCGCCATTGAAGCACCCCACTCCAGTTTTGTTGCGTCTGTAAGGGCATGCTACGTAAGTGTACAAGAACTCCCTCTCTCTCTCTCTCTCTCTCTCTCTCTCTCTCTCTCTCTCTCTCTCTCTTTCTCTCTTTCTTTCTTTCTCTTCGTTTTCCAAACATTCATTCTCTATCGTATATTTCATGTTCTGAACGATCTCTATAAGGCCGAAAAATCCCTCACAACGCTCATTAATAATTTTCTGCAATGTCTGTCTCACGGGCCTTTCTTTCTTCGGGGAGTGAATCAATGAAGTGAGAGTAACGATTTGCACTTCCCTCTGGATGGAACGAACGGAGTCCTGGTCTTTAGGGACCTCGCCCACCAGCCATCTCTTTTTCAATTTAATAAAGTTTTTTTTCCCCCACCTACTCCTCCTCATTCGCGAACATAAAGGACCACAATAAACTTGAGCTTCAAACTGTGGATATACAGAGGACCTCGCCTTCAGCTCTGCAGCTTGTGTTCTGTCTCAACACCAAGTCGTGGCTTCGATTTCCCGTGTATACGTACGCCCATTGCGACGGTGACCCGACCCAAGAGCATCTGCGCTCTTGGACTAGCCTGGACTAGACTAGACTAGACTGGAAGAAGCTAGCCTGGTCAGAACTACAGATGTGCCTCCCGCTCCATTCGTCAAGTACGGCGTCACTCATACAAACTATACGCATGGTGCAACTTTCGGACATTAGCCGTCACACCTGACAGGCTGCCGTTGCGATTGAGAAAACTCGCACTTCAACTAAAACGGAAATTCGGACTAGTAGGTTTTGCATATCACGTTAAACCACAACGCACTGGACAAGGTACGACCACGACCGCAATAGCGTTTTGTGCATTTTGTTTCGGCGGTCGTCCCTTGTCTAACAATGCGTTGTGATTTGCCTCGTATGGGAGCGGGAAACCTGCGGCGCTGTGGTTCTTGCAAACGTACAGGTGAGGCGTAGAGAATATAACGCGTAAAACCGCACAGTGTGGCGCTATAGTGAGTGTTTTAATGAGTCAGATATTTCTATCACATATATATAAGCCTCGCTCGTATAACATATCTGACAAGCATTCGTTGAAAAGAAGACAGAAATTGGAAAGGAACGTTTCAGTCATTAAACGCAGATGACGTTATCCGTTTGTTGTTTTGTTTGTTCGTATGCTGTGCCACTGTTACCGTTTGGCTTCGTATTACGCCACTTCTTGCGTGTAGTTTCGCGCGCCAGCTGTTACCTGCTGCGATGTCCAACTGCCTTTCTCTTTTTACTTCTTGCTTCCTTTCTTTATTTTTCTCTCCTATTCGTTGTACCCGCAGATATCGCTTTTCGCTCTGAACGCGCTAGGAAACATGCCCCAAATTTGCGCATGTATAGTTAGCTCCGTTAATAGAACAACCACATATACCCGTTAGAACGGCGAGAACGTGGCCAGGTTGTACTCTATTTTTTTGGTGGCTGCCTTATGGCGTTCGGTCTCGGGAAATCCTAGTGGAGTTGTCGTGGGCCGTATACGGAGCCGGTCCCGCGCGGCGGGACGCCCGTGCGAAATCGGCGCCACTGCGCACGCGCAATAACCTCCGCGACAGCCCCGGCGCGTGGGCGTAGCCGCTCAAGAGCTCGCATCCGGGATCCTTATATAGACGGGCTGCACATTTGTAAACAAAACGAATGTTTCAACGCGTTTTGGAGGAAGTCGCTTATAATTGAGGTGTGTACAAGTGCGTGTGTGGGAGAGAAAGAAAGAGGGGGGGGGGGCGCAAGGAGCAGCAGCAGCGGCAGACGAATACTCTCTGTCTCTCTCTCTCTCTCTCTCTCTACATATATAAGGCTTTATTTTTACAAGCGGCTCCTTAAGAAAACTTGGTCAAGTATGGTTTCTTCACGGTGTGCTGACTAGACCACAAGATCAGCGGGCTGTCTTGCGGCGAGCTTGTAACGTACGATTCGAAATGAAATCTTGCAAAAAGCGAGGGAAGTGGAGACAAGAGTAGGCTGTTGTGTGTCTCTTGCTTTGGTGTAGTTGTGTCAGCCAGGAAAGCTTGTGCATGCGCGCACGTCATATACGAGTCTTCATTTCTATACTTGGTTTGGCTGTTCGTAATCCGAAGAGAATAGCCATGCGAACGGAAGAATTGTGAAGTGTGCCGTCACTGAGGCGCTAATGTTTTTTTTTTTTTTTAAATTATGATTATTTAGCGTGCGCCCGTTATACGTGACGAGCGGAGTTGGTTTGCATTACGTTTGATACCTCAGAACTGTACTGTGCTCGTTGTCGGTGCAGTCTGCGATCCCTCTATCCGTTCCAAGAAACAAAAAAAGAATGGATAGAAGAAGAGTAAAGAAAAAAAAAAGGATAACAAGAATCGCTGGACTCGAGGAGGTAACAGCTTGAGCGAGATCGCTCGCTGGCTCCGCGCCGCGTTTAATGCGTCTACCGTATGACGTGGACAGCGCACATGGTTTGCGCTGTACGTACCTACATTTTTTTTTTTTTTACTCTGCATGCCAATGTCCCGCCGGGCCTGACGGGGGTCCACTTCTCGCTCGTACATATCTTTGGTGCATGCCGCTATGGTGTCTAAAGCCGCATTCGCTCGCGCTACGTAATGGAAGTCGGCGGGGACGAAGGAGGGGAGAGGGGGTGGTATACAGTCGTCATTGCAGTTGGCGGTGAGCTGCGTGCGCGTGAGTGCGCCGGTCAGCGGCAGAGGAAGCCTCGTAGACTCCCTCGGGGCGCCGGTGATGTCTTTTCCGGCTTCCCCCGTCCGGTCTTCCCCGGCGGCGGCGGCGGCGGCGTCCGCCGGTGTCCTTGCCCTTTCCGGTTCAGCTGCCGTCACTGCTGCATCGCCGCCGGCCACCGCCCTCTGAGACGGTGGCTGCGGCGAGCTCTCGCCCCGACACGCCTGCGGGGCTCGTGTGCTCGTCTGCCTATTATAGGCTGTGAATGCGTGTGCTATATGCTGCATCCGAAGGTGCGCAGGACAGCGCCTGTAGCATTCCTTTCCCGTGCGAAGGGGTAGCAAATCGGGCTAAGTTCCCTGCCTTCTGCCCCTCTCTCCCCTATAGTACCATTCCGCCTCCGATATCTTACAGTGTCCAGGGGAGTTCCACGACGGTTTTCGTGCGGTGACACAACAACCGTTGTCAAAGGACGTGATGAGGGCGTAGCAGAAAGAAGAGCAAACAAAACTATTTGCAAATATGTACGACAAAGTGACTTGGTAGGAAGTTACTTATAGTTCTCTTGTGGAATGACTTCCGAGGGGTGTTTAACACGGCATCGCTGTCTTTGAGCTATAAGTTGCTTGGATTCGCATACGTCTGCTAAGGCGTTTAATTGTTTGTGTGTTTTTGTTTTCTCAAGAGCCCTTATGTTTATTAGTCAGAGGCCGTCATATATAACACAGTCAGAGGGGACCTGACTTAGCTCACCGACCTCGGCACCAAGCAAGCAAACGAACAAGCCACTTCATTTCGCCATTGCAGAGGGAAAATGCGTCTTGCAATGACCGTTAGCTGGAGGCAATTCTTGCGTCGTCCAACAGCCGAACTATCGGTGCATTTACATGAGCAAGCGCTCGCGGAATACTTTCCTGGGATCGGCTTGCGGCCACTGCGGTGAGCGTGCGACATTGAACGACGCAACTGGCAACCGGACGAACGGAGGAGGCAGTGAAGGGGACCCCGAATATTCGCGCTTCGGGGAGTCCGCTACGGCGCCCGCATCGCTCGCTTTCAAGGTAGCATCGCAACTCCGGTGTAAATGCAACCTTGTGCGCGCGCGCGCGCCCACATATCCCTCCGCAAAGAGCACTTTCGCGCAGAGCAACAGCCGGGGCAGCACCCTCGGGCAAGCAAGCAAGCGCGCTTGGAAGGTGAAGTGCGTGGGTTCCTCTCGGAGGGCGCCGATTACCGGGTCGGTGCAGCACCAATTATGCTGGCCGGCCTTTCCCTCTCGGTTGCGGGCGCCGCTTTTGTGGATGGAAAGGGGGGGGGGGGGGGAGGTTCTTTACGCGTCGGCGCGCGCCGCTTTTACCTCTGCAGCGGCCGCCGGCGCGGCTCATCGCCTGACGCTTTTGTTCTGCCTCGTGCCCTGCCCACGACTAGGGTAAACAAACCTTCGCGAACGGAGCTTCTTGAGCGCTGTGTTTCGATGGCGGATCCGAGGCCAGGTACGATAAAAGGAAAGAAACCCCCGCCGCTGCTTTTTCGCTGTTTGTGAGGAGAAACCACGAGAAGGGCTGGCGGCTAATGCCGAAGACCCACGGTTTTTGTGTGAGCCTGTGTGTACGTGCGCTCGTGCGCGGTCCTCAAAGCGCCCAAGGAAAACGGAAATTGGGGCGGGGAGTATATGGCCCTGGGCGTCCGAGGGAATGTTTATTAGCCGGCCTCTAATGATGTTCGTTCGTTCCCGCAAGAGTCCCCGCTTGCAGTGTATTTCTGCCGTTTCTTTCCTTGTTTCCGAAGAGTTGCCCAGTGGACTGAACGTTTCCATTTTGCGGACCTTTAATTGGGACCTCGAGTTAGACGTCGCACTTCCTCGTTACGTATTTAGCCGGCTGGGAGAATTGCTTCGCGGCGATGAAGTTACCAGAAGTCGTGGCTGTTACCACTGCGGTCGAGGGGGGGAGGGGGGGGGAGGTTGCAGTTCAACAGCAACCGGGTTCTGCCTAGAGCACACTATAGCCTTGCACTAACCTGCCGAACTTTCTACGACGGCATATCCGTAGTCAAGTTTACATCGCAGAACCCTTTCAGATTTTGTAGCAGTGAAGAATGAGGTCGCACTTCCGTGTCGTCGTCGTCATTTTATTTCACTCCTAATGCTGCAAAAGCAAAGATAAGTGTGCTTGCTCGCTATGTATTCTTCAGGAGCTGCTTCCTGATTACCGCTCGTAGACATTGGTTTCCTGGCCTGAGGTCATTGAATATTGCGGTAGTTTTCCGCATAGTTGTGCTACTTGCTGCATAATATGCGTGGCGGTGGCTATAGAGCGCGCTCTTTTTGAGTCTCCTCAGACGGGAGCCTGCAGCGTGTCGGCTGATGTGCGGTTTCAGCAATAAGGGCGGCGTCTATAGGATCTAGCAAGTGAAGTCCCTGCAAAATATTTTCGAACACTGGTGGCACTTGTTTCGTTGGCTGGCACGAGATCGCTGTCGCAATGTGCCCTTGTATCAGGAGGCGAATCGGCTGTTTTAAGTACTACGCGCTTATAGGACGACGCCTACAGATGGCAGAGGCGAGACGGATCGTCTCATTCCACTGGCGTTGGACAGCTGTAGTTAGTTCATTGTTCGTCCTAGTGGTGGTGTCAGTAACAACGAAGGCGACGACATGTTGCCGGGGTGTCCTTTCGAGGAAACGCTATGCGTCGTTGGCTTGGCATACCCAAGGACAGACAGACACGTAGACGATAATAAATATGTACAGTGGAGGGGGGCCAAAATAAACATTTTCGAACACGAATTGAATACAAATATGTATCGAATACTTCAGCGGAGGCGCATATATTTACGGCAGGAATATTTATTTCGGTATTATTAGGGACGAAGGAAAAAAAAAAAGAAGCTAGCTATTGGGACAAATGATAGTTTTTAAACATGAAATCGCAAATCGGCATTAAAACGAACTGCACGAATAGCCTCTCAACAACTTTTGAGCCTGGTTGCTGACGAGCGATCCAAGAATTGATGGCTGACTAGCTTTCAGAACTAAAAACGCTAAATAAATGTTTAATGATAGAGAAAATTGTCATCCACCCGATGTATATAGCACACCACCCAACCGATTGTCATCTACCCGACATAGCACTAAGCTACGAAGAAAGCTTCGCAGTTATGAGATCAAATTCGTCGTGGTTCCGACGAGAAATAGTGCGACTTGCGTCTTCCGCGCTGTCCGCCTGGGCAACAGCCGAACGTTCGAAGTTCGATCGAAACGTATAGCCGGCACCTCTCGCGCGAAGCCTAATATATATGCACGATGTGTCGCGTCAGAGAAGGCGCGCCTCTACACCCGCGGCGGCCTCCCCATCCCGCGCGTGCTTTCTATATTGGCGGCGTGGTGGGGCCGCCGCTTTCTCGTCCTGCCAGCGTCAGGAAAAAACGCTATAGCAGTCGAGGAACTGCCTTGTGCGTTGCGAGCGCTGCACTGCCATTGTTTTGCACCGCTGGACGAGACGTGCATACACTCGGGTGAGCGGGCCGATTGTTATCGCGTCGCCTTGCGGGAGGCTGTTCCCACAATCGGCCTCGACACGAGGGGAGAGGTGAGGAAGCGATAGGGGATGGGAGACGCGCATTCTCTCTCCGCCGACTCATGGCCTCGTCCGTAGCGTTCCTGGCTGTGCGTGTGTGTGTGTGTGTGTGTGTACTGTGCGCGAAGTGGGTTATGTGTACAAACGCGCGGGCTTCCGGCCGGGACCGCTGCGGCAGACGTCTCGCAGCCGTCCATCCTATATATATATATATATATAATATGCACGGACGAAGTCGCGTGACTATATGATGTCAAGCGTGCACGGTGCTTGATTTAGATAGTGTATATGTAAGTAGCGCAACCTCGAGAAAAGATTTACTCGAAGTAACTTTCGGTGAAATGCGCCGTGTATTGCATTGTATAATAGCGAAAGAACGCAGCGAGTATTTTTTCTTTTCTCGTATTGTTTAGAATTGTGACTGTCGACTGTCTCGCATGTTATGAAAGTCCGGAGTTCCGATTCCCTGTCGGAGTACCCATTTGCAAGGCGCTGAGACTCGGAGCTAATTTGCCCCCTCACGTTGTTAGTGTAATAATTAGTACAAGGGTCTGGATGCTCGTGACTGTGTGAATCCATTTCCACCTTGTTAAATTTGTTCTCCCAGCCCTTGCCAGCAACGTTCCTATGAGGTCAGCACACTCCACTTAAAAAACACACTCGTCATACCAAGTAATGGCCTAAAACCCACAGGCGTTTGAAAAAAAGCATTGCATGTGACAGTGAGAGGCAATAGCACGTTGCTAGAAGATATCCGATGCGAGATATTTCACAATCGCATCAAAGGAAGGACTCTACAGATTGTATTACTGAAGGCTTCAATATACCCAAGAGAAGTACTGCCTCCAACTCTGCTATAACAACGCCATAAAGGGAGTAAAGAATATGCATATTTTAGCAGGGTATAATCGTACATTTTCTCAACACGGAATGCGCACGTCTCTCTCTCTCTCTCTCTCTCTCTCTCTCCGGAGCGGCCTAACGACGAAGTTTCTTCGCGAGTACAAGTCCTCTCTTAACGGTGTTCTGGGACAAGCATGCTGTGACAGCTTCGCAACCCGTCTCGGAAAGGAACGTGGACTTACGATTTCAAAAGCGGTTCAGCTTATGCGTTCGTTATTACGTCCGGCGTGCCTGCGTGCTCGCAAACTGCCAGCGTGGTGGATCAGTTTATATAGAGTTTCCTACGAAATCTTGGCTCGTCGCGCGCGAGACACCGCCGCACACATGTGTGACATGTCGCAACGTACGCGCCTGTTCCGTTCTTTCATTTGGTTGTTGAGAGGGAACTGCCGCTGTTTCGAACTTCTTTCTCTCTTTCTTTCGTTCTTTCTTAGCTCGCAATAAAGACTGCCAATCATAGCGGTTCTTCGGAGACGCGCAGACGCGTCGAGGTGATGTGTGTGTTTAGGGGGGAGGGTATAACGTACGGCATTCCGCACATGCAACCACACACGCCGCTCTCGCGCTTCTTTCGGCAGCAGCGCAACACGCCAGCTGCGAGCGCTGGAATTCGCCGCGCACACCGGCCGGCGCGTTTCGTCACTCCTTCCATTTTCGCGCATACTTGTTCCGGGAAGATTGCGGCATTCAGCCCCATGCACCTTGGCGCGTTCGAGGAGCCGGCATGCCATATACGCATAGGGCTGAGCTCTCCGGTTTGATGACGTTGTCTCCCGAGTATAGCACGTCGCAAGTGTACCGCATTTTCTTTAGTGCAATCCGCGCCCCCTGTGATATTGTCAGCCGGCCCCGTCACAAGACCGCGGGGAAGCCTTAAGTGGGCTAAGGCGGACAGAGGGAGTTCGTTGCAGACAGACAGACAATGAAAGGGAGTTCGTTGCAGTAGTTGGTTTCATATACACCGTGACAACGTTAGCGTCGTCGTTGTTTACAACGTCGTAGGAGAGCGCCCGGAATTGGAAACTGTACGCAGGAACTGGCGGCACAACCACATCTCTCCCACACCCTTCTTTCTCTCCACCTTAGTGTTAGTGTTGTCTCTCCCTCCCCCTCCTCTCTCTTTCTCTCTTTCTCTCTCTCTCTCTCTCTCTCTGTGCGTGTGTGATGATCACATTACGAAGAGGTGTTTAACGTGATAACTCATTCTTGCTAAGTTTTAAGCAATAAATGTTATTTTTGTAAGGAAACGTTCAGAATTGGATATTTCCAGTTACTTTGCGAACGCATAAAACAAAATAGAACTATTGAGGGGCGGCAAAATATTTCTTTGTGGTGCCGGCTCTCGTTGTTATATAGACAACCGTGTACGATGCTTACATTTGCGTATTATTTGTTGTTGTTCAACTCTTCTGTGCTCAGATGGGCAGGGGAATCGATGCCACTTCTATTCGCGGTGCTGGTTATATTTGAGAAAATGCGATAATTGATTCGCATATGCAACTCACGGCAGCACGCCATTCTTACGCCGGCCGGCCGGCCGGACCTTCGCTCGGCGAGGCGTCCGAGCGTACTACCGCGCTTTTCTGTCGGTTTCCTCGGCGTAGGTACGTTCATCCTCCCCGCCCCCCTCCTTCTTTCTTTTTTTCCTTTTCGATGTAACCTTCGCCAGCATAGCGAGCTTCCAACAGCGGCCCGGCACGCGCCGTACTACGTCTTTCTCGCCCAGACCTTGAAACTCAAGTTGGCGCGTGCGTAGCCCACATACGCGAGCCACTATATACGCCACCACCACCGCCGCCGCCACAACCACAGCCGCCACGCTCTTCGTGATGCCGCCGGATAAGATGGATGCGCTGCTGGCCCATTTTGTCGCAACCCCTTTCTATATGGCGCATATATAAAGTCGCCTTTTCTTTTTTTCTTTTTTTTGCCGCCGCTATGGTATAATGCTTCCAAGCATCCACTGGCGTCGTGATTCCAGCTCTCCGCTCTTTTGTTGCTGTGTTACACTTATCCCGTCTCTCTGGTGGTTGTTCCTGCGGACGAGATCTTTATCACTCGCCGCCGCCGCCGCTGCTTGCCGCCTTTCTTTCATTCTTCGTCGTCGCCCCATTGTTATAATCCCCCCCCCCTCTTCCCATTTGTTATTATCTTTGTCTCGCTGATAGTTGCAGCGAGGCCGTTGTGGTTATAAGTGACGGCGGCCGCGCGAGTCTCTCTCTCTCTCTCTCTCTCTCTGCATCGTGCCGTGGGGCGGCTCGGTTTCGGATGTGGAGCAGTGGATCAGCAGTGCGATCGTCCGTAGTCGGGTGGAGGGTGTGGGGGAGTGGCGAGGAGGAGACAGCGCTACGTAGACCGTGCAGTTAGCAGTGTTTCGCCGGCAAACTCCGACACTCCATTCACGACCTTGCGGAAAGCGAGCATGCGCGCACTGTTACGCACGCAGACGTGCTGTACCGCAGATGCGTGCACATGAAAAGAAAGTATAGAAGGCGTTGAAGCATACCGGCGTACCTCGTTCGTTCCCCCCCCCCCCCCCCACCCCCAAACGAGGCACTACAGTGTCTGAGAGAAACGTCTCTCATCACACCATCTAATCATCTTACGCCCTAAAGACTGCCTTTACTTTCCCTTAGCACCGATTCTGTTACTCTTAATCGACCACCGGCCGTCTCATAGCTACGCATTATGCATAACCTGCCCAACTCCTCTTTTGCTGAATCTAAACGGGAATAACTTAACGCCTACTGGTCGACGAAGTCGCCTGACGACGGACTGTGACAGACGGATGTCACTGGCTTTTACGCAGTTGACTTGATAAGGCTGATCATGAAACCTAATGTGGTGAACATTTTCTTTTATGCGAAGCATAATACTAGAGCTCAACCCAGCTCCTCAGGCGCGGCGGTGTCGCCTTCAATACCACGTGACACCGTGATGTCAAGACAGAGGAGAAACAGGGCTCCAACTCGCGCCGTCGCTCGCGGCGTCGCCTTCAAGGCTGACCACGTGACACCGTGACGTCACGACAGAGGAAAAACGGGGCTCCAACTCGCGCCGTCGCTCGCGGCGTCGCGGCGGTATATAAGCAGCTGTGCTTGCCTCTGCTAGACACTCACGAGGTGAGATGCCTCCTGGAGACAGAGCTGCTCGTTGGAATGAGAAGCAAAGGTTGCGGCGTGCTACAGAGACTGATTTTCTAGGTGGCTTTGGCTCAACTCTTGCAAGATGGGCTGGGTGGGAATCGAACCAGGGTCTCCGGAGTGTGAGACGGAGACGCTAACACTGAGCCACGAGTACTTTTTTTTCTTTATTTACTGAGCCACGAGTACGATGCTTCAAAGCGGTACAAAAGCGCCTCTAGTGAATGCGGTGTTGCCTTAGAAGCGAGCTGTTCCTAAGGCTCATGCGTGCGTCGCTTGCTCAGGCGCACATTTCGTTGCCGCGCCGAACGCTGCGTTGCTCGACGCTCACCGCGTCCAATGCGGGGCGCGTAGTCGCTGCGCCGTAGCCCATTGTCTTACACCCCTTGGCGGGTCGACGGGAACGCTATCGTGAAGGCGAAGCAGAGTAACGCATGAGTTTTCTTCGTCTAGCCGAACCAAATATAGCCAAGCAACAACAGTTCACCAGGCTAAACAGTGGTTCAACAACTAAAATAAAGGCTAGTATGCTTCGCATCCTGGGCTTAACCTTAGCTAAGCCACAGCCATTTTTTCTTTCTTTCTTTCTTTCTTTCTTTCTTACTTTCTTTCTTTCTTTCTTTCTTTCTTTCTTTCTTTCGTTCTTTAAGACAATACACAATACAAACCTTAATGCGGAGCTCTCCACTACGGTGTTCCACGTATCCCCGTGTGCACTTTCTGGACGTCAAAAAAAGAAAAGTTATTTACATAGCGTGTAAAAATAATTATCGACGACAAGTGCGTAGTACATGTCCTTCTTTCTTTACTTTTTTCCTTTTGTGGATTCGTGCGATGAAGAACGCACTTGAAAGTACATTGGCCGCACCTTCGTTTCTTTAGCAGGGCAGGGCGACAACTGGCGGCGTGGGAAACACTCGCCCGAGAGACGACGCCGCGTCGCCGTCGTTGTACGTTCGGCCCGGCAGCGGGCATGGCCGCGCCACCCCAGGACTGTACGCCTCTTTTTCCTCGTTTCGCAATCGACGGCGGAGGCCGCTCAGATGACCGGCTAGGCCTTGGCGTGCCTGGCGGGCTTCCTCCCCTTTCATGGCTTGCCGGCGCCCGCACAGACATTCACACAGAGACCGTGTACCACACACACGCGCACATGAACACACGCGCATTGCGTCGACTTCTCCATGCCGCGAGTACAAGTGTGTGGGTGCTTTTCCATCGTGGGCGAAGTCGCGCGATCGCCGTCTTTGCTGCACCGCGACGTTGCAACAGCAACGGACAGCGCGCGGCACTCGCCCGCTCTGTCCATTGTGCGACAAGGGGATGCTCCGGGATGGTGCGACGCCCGGGGAGAGCGCACGTCGTTTACAGTTTCGCGATTGAAGCATCTTGCTCGCTCGACCATGCGCATCCCCCATCTTCCCTCCGTTGCACAGGCTCCACTCACTTTTGTCTATTGTTGCATCAGTAACGTTCGGCACATTTCGCGATCGTCTCCGTTGGTTAAGAGCCCAGGCGCTTCGTCGTACAGAGCTCGCTCAGCCGAATAGTGTTTGACGGAGAGTTGTTGCTCTTGGCAGGGTTTGCTGCCTGTTGTCGACGCCGGTATGCGGCGGAAGTTCTTCTGTTGTAACCGAGGTCGTGCGACGTCGTAGAAAGGCGTGTGGCCATGTGGCGCGTCTCACTGTCAAGCAATGCGCGCAGGCGGTTTCGGAACGGTTTCGCGCTGTGTCTGTCAAGGTGCTGTGGTCACTGCGAACGTGCTGACGATCCCTGCATTCTTTGCGGCCAACGGCTTTAGCATTCGCGCACGAAGACACTCTCCCGCTTTCTGCATCTTTCTTTTTTCTTTCTTTCATTCTTTACATTGCTATGTCGTTGGTGTATAAGGGCACTTATGATGATTTGAATCGTTGGCCTTTCATCGCATGTGGCAATCCTTGCACGGTCTCGGATGCTGAAAACGGTTACCTTTCCTGACGCCGTCTTTGCGCATGCATCTCAGGTATAGCCACCGTACGATGCCAACTTGAAGGGCTATCGACTGCCACGGTTGTTCAAGGAATTTAGAAAAGACAAAAGCAATCAAACCAGAAGCGCGAGGCTGGTGCTTCGTCAGATGCCGCCACGTAGCGGGCGATGCATCGGCATGACGACATATGAAGTGTTGCCATTCCTGGTGCCCGCTTGGCAGCGGACACAAGCCTTGTGACATGCGGAACTATAGAGAAGTGACTTAGTTGAATCTGGTGTTGGCGGAATCTCCGTCTCTTCGCCATAGTATCGTCATATCCACTGCACTGGTTTCAAGTACAACCTGTTTTAAATGCGACCCGCCTCTTTCTTTCGACTGTGTACTCGTCAAGGGTTGAAGATGTTAGCAACGTATCTGGATGAAATTATTTTGTCATTACAAGCTCGTCAGACGGTGACTATTTAAGGTTAAAAGTGTGAGACCATAGAGTGCTGCCCAGCGAGCGCAGTTCAGTTGACCTTGCAAGCTTGCTGGTCAGGGGAAGTAGGAGACCTCGAAAAATTGCCCGAGCCGGTGATGGCACCTATATATTCTAGTATAGTCGCAAGGACATTAGGCAACGGAAAGGACGATCTCGCAGCACCGGCAGTAGCCAGACGCGTCGGAGGCTCGGGAACGGGGAAATCTCACACGTGCACCACACCTGAAATGATATTATAGCCTCGTTCAGAATACATCAGACACATTACCGCATCATGGCTAGATCTCAACAACAAATTAGGAGGAGACAACAATCACATTAGAACACTCTTCATCATCGTCGTGGGCAGCATTATCACTTGCACTGAAGGCCAAATTTCTGGAAGGGCGAGGATTCGGGCTGTACAAGAGAAGCACGCGCGATCAATCCTTCGTGTAGCATCTATCACGCGCACACGCACGCACGCGTTTAAGCTTGGATTCTCTTCCCTGCATGCAAGAGCGGCTTGCTTTTGGCAGCTTGCCGATGAAGAGCGTCTCGCGTATCAGTTCCGGTCGATGCCGCAACGACGGCTAATCGTGATGGATCGGCGGCGAAATACGAGATCGGCGTCGGTCAGCTGTGTACTCCTTCGTGACGAGAGCGCGCTGGCCCCATGGCAGTGCGAGCTACCATCACGCATCACCTCGTGCGTGCACGCATGCGGACGCTGCGCGCGTCGGCCGCCTATATCTATCGGCGCATAATTTGCCCGGCGTTTTTTTGGGGGGGCCAACGTCGCTTCTCGCGCTGCAGTGATAGTGGGCCGGGTCAATTCTCAACTGTTTCCGCGACTCCGAATGATTGATCGAGAAGCGGTGGCCCATCTCTCTCTCTCTCTCTCTCTCTCTCTCTCTCTCTCTGTTTTCACGGACGTGAAGTCACGCTTCATGGCTGGTATAACGCGTGCCTCCCCGTGTCGAGGTTTGGCAATAGGCTAAGCCATCATGTGGCGACTTTATTCAGAAATCTTTTTTTTTCTATATATAAAATCAATTTCTCAAAAGCAATTTTATAAAAGCAAGCGGGTCAGCGTTTCGTTCTTATTTTTCTTTACGCGTGCCAAAACCCGTTGTAGCAAGGCGTCGCCGAGCCGTACTTTGTACTCCCGATACGTACAACCTCCAATATGGCGGCACACTTATTTAGGTCTCTAGGCAGCTCTTTGTGGCGTCTAACATTTCCTCTGTCTGTCTTCGTTTCCTGAGCCATTTTGCCGTCAAAAGCCTATGCTGTCGCACGTGGCGTTCAGTCAAGCTAGTCTTTTTATGCGTCCCTCGGAAAGAACGTAACTTGGGCGACGTCACAAGAAGAACAAGACTGCGTCCCTTGGTTTTCCCGAGAAATACTCATTGCGAGATACTATTTCACTGCATTGCCTCCGCATAAGATCGATATTGATTGCAATATCGGCTTCAACATTGCTGTCGACCTTGCCTAAAGGGCTTCGCTTTCGACACCAATCGCCTCATTTTTCTTCCGACTTTCGAAATCCGCGACCATGTGCCTCTGACACATCGTCGCGATTAGTCCTTGTGTGGTCTAGGTATGCTTGACCCCGAGTGATCGTTGAATGTCGACTCGTCAAACAAGGCCGCCAGACGGGATCCGTCTTCAGTCAGCCATCTGTACTGTAATGAGACACCATGCAATGCCATGCGTGCATCACTATACCGATTCTTTGTTATATTCGTTGCGAATGAAGACTCTTTGGCCACACTTCCTCCCTTATCTGTCCTCCCTTTCGCGGGTTGTGTTAGTAGGGCGGTTCTATTTAGCGAGAGAAATGTCTTTTCTATTGTATTCGAGCGCAAATTTACATTCCTTGACTGGAGATCATGCGCGCTTGTGTATACGGCGCCACACACACAACAAAAGTGTCCTTCTCTCGTCTGAAATGAATGAATGAATGAATGAATGAATGACATCTGTTTAGGGTTTCACCCAACATGCGCACACTTCGTGTCATTTGCACGAACATTGAGCTTTGCCTTAATGTGAAACGTAACGTATAGTGACGTGTGGGACGCAGTGGAAACACTGCTGTCATAGTTAACTTTGCATGCCTGCACATGGCGTCATAGTTTGCAACGAAAGCTTTTCTTCCTTCCTGCCTTCGTAGAGAGCGTCTGTGACAGAAAACTATCATTACGATGTCGTCGTGTAGAATAAGTCCGCTGCTACGGTATGTACTTGAATGCTCAGGTAGCTTTGCCAAGGGTCGCACGGTGTTGCCGTCCGAGAGCCGCGACTTGTCGTGCCACCGTCTTCCTCGGTTGAGCTGACTCCTCTTACTGGGCCCTCTATAAGTTTTGTCAGTGTCCCATGCTAGAAAGGGATGTATTGTTTGGGAAAGTGAAGAGAGGATGCGGCCTATGGTAGCCTGCTACTTTGCGCTGGATAAATGGGGAAAGGGCAAAGAAAGAAGCCTGGACGCGAGTAGTGACAACGAGGACAGAGTGCGGGAAAAAAAGAACATCGTCGCCGGACAACGGCACTCGCATCGCAGCCGCTTGTCTCAAGACCCTTGCGGCGCAGGAATGCAAGTAACGCATGGATGACTCTGCACCTCCATTTCGCTATTTTTGACATTGCCGAATTTCGCCACCTTGTCAGCTTTGATTGGCCAACAGGGCTGCTACGGTTCCTCTGATTGGCTAAAAATTGCGCCATTACATAATTTGATTGTACGGCGGAATTTGACGTTGTCTACAATAGCAACCCAGTAACGGCGTCCGCAGTCAGCGCCGATTGCCAAGTTAGGACAGAAAATTCACCCAACGCATTGGAAGCAGACGCACAGACGTGGCTCATTTTCCCGGCTGTATATCACAGTTTCGAGAGCCGGCATATTCAGCAGAATGCACATATCCTTTTGTTAATGTCACACCTAATCGCAGGCCGTAAACTATGAACTGAGAAATCCCCAAGAGGCCAGGCAGCCTTCGATCTTGTACGCTGTCTGTAAGCGTCGAATGGTGATGATATCAAGTGCGACGCTTCTATAGACACACTTCATGTCCGGACCTGCCCAAAACACCCCCCTCGATCGTCCGCGTCGTCAGACTTTCGTGCATTGTCTTTGTATTGTTTCATGTACTTACCTCTTGAACGCTTTGCACTTGTGCTGTCCTGAATGCCAAACTTTGAATGTATTGACTTGCCACGTGTTTTAATTTATCTATGTCGTTGAGTAGCGCCTGTTTATGTTGCGTGCGCCTGTCAATGCATGCATGCGGTCTAGCCTGTGATCCGGTTGTGCGTGTGTGTGTATGTGGAAGGGGGGGTGCGTGTTGGTTTGTTTAGGATTGGTTAGGGAGTGTTGATTCAGTTTCTGTCTGTTATCCGAAATATTGCCTTGCAGTCCCGTCCGTTTCAAGTTTTACAGGTTACCCGATTCTCAGGTTAGCCTTCTGCACAATGAATGCACTTTAGGCTCAACAACGGGCTTTCTGTGCTCCTGCATGTGGGGTGTTTCGTCGCATTATCTTTCGCGGCTTCCTGCGCATGATTTATGCTATGACCATTACGAGGTTTCCTAAGAAACATAGGCCTAAGTGCACTTGGCAATCAACTATCCGATGCGGAAAGACATTCGCGTTAAACAGTTATGACGGGGTGTGCAAACAGTGAAGAAATCCTATATTTAGGCTATATACTTCGGCCTAAGTGCACTTAGCCTTATAAGTAGACTTCCCGCCTTCGATAATAGTTTATTGCTGCCTTTCTGCTTCCTCTGCTTAAGTCGTCCCACTTTATTCTTGCGTGAAGTTAACGCGCCGTAGGATGGCTTTAGAAGCGTGCCTCCACGCCGTGAGGGCGACGTCAGAACAGACGATGCCCGTTTTCAGCAGACGTCCTGCCTTAGAACGCCTGCTGTTTACGTGGTAGACGATCCATTGTTTTTGTTAGGGTATAAACGCGAGGTATAAGGTGGCTTACGGGGGAGAGTGCGTGTATATGAAAAGGGGAGAGGGCGGTGGGGGCGTTCCGTTTTCTCGGCTGGGTGAGTACATCCCAGCGTTATTCCAGTTTCTTTCCGGGAAGTGGTGGATGACCGGGCCGTGGTGCCGCCGTCGCACGCGCGGCCGCTTGCAAACGACGACTCTCGAGCCGTAGCAGACGAACCGTGACCGTGGCAGACGATCCTGCAGAGTGCCGCGAAAATTTTCGAAAAAACAAAAGGTGTCTCAAACAAAAATGCAAAGAGAGACACGTTCAGGAATAAATAAATAAAACACGTACTTCTACGGCAATACAGCGAAAACGACTAGGGGCTCGCGCGTGTAGTAATGAAAGCAGCACGCCATCCGTCACTTCTTGAGGATGCCTCGGCAGACAAAAACAAAACGAAGGGGCATGGAGAAGAGATGGAGAAGTGGAAAAGCAGGGGAAGAAACGAAGAAAGAAAGAAGGAAAGAAATAAACTAAGAAACAAAGAAGTTGTGGATGGGTACACTGCATCCTTTGTCTTTCCACCTTTCGCTTTTCTGGCTCTTTCGCGAGAGTTCATTGCCATGACCGGACGATCGGAGGCCGTGCTGGAGCTGCTATACAGGCCGCCCGCTTTCCTGCTGGGGTGCGCGAAACTGAGCTCTCTCTCTCTTCCCGTGCTTAAGGAATGGGATGGTCGCGAGAGGGCGTCTTCGTTGCGTTTCCTTAATGACGTGCAGTGTTGCTGCAGGCACACGATATGTGTTCAAGTGGTACCACGTGTGCAGAAGAAGATGGCAGATAGGACTGCGCTTGCGTATTGCAATCGTGCCGCCGAGTCTTGTACCGTCGTCCGCTCGGCGCTATCGACAGTAGACAACACGTCCAGGGGGCAGGGAATGGCCTTGCGCTCTCGCTCGCTCTATATTCAACGACCGGCGCAAGCTAGGAGCCCGAGATTCCACATTTGGCTGCTTGCGCCAGGACTGGCTCGCTCCTGTACTTCTTAGCCTTCGAAATTTTGGTTCCTCTGGACACACTCTGTATACTTTTGATGACATCGGCGCTACAAAATACATCATTATTTAATTCCACGTATCCAATTTCCTTTTGCACCTGCACTGTGAATGTGCAATGTGTGACACTCCCTTTTCCGAACTATAAATTAAGCGTGCCGCACCGGATTGCACACTTGTGCATTCGCACCAGTTCACTTAGAGTACAGCCCACGTTAGAAGTACATGCCTGCATTAAAAAATAATCCGCATTCCATGCACTGCAGGGTTTCTCGTAACCTCAGCTCCACTTTGCGACGTAAAACCCCAGCAATTCGCGACCATATGTTGGGTGCATTGACTAAGCTTGCGCCTAGTCTTCGAGTTCAGGCGATGACGCCCGTGCCTGCTATCGTATGCTGTACGGTTAAATTCTACGAAATTAAATTCTACGAAACTAAATGCGATGCGCGCAGTTGTCCTTACCACCCTGTGCAACGTGTAATCTCTTGCAATGTCTTTGCACCGCGCGCAGGTCACAACTTTAACGTCACGCAGTGTTTATGTATGTGCACTGCACCGTTCACAAGCTATGCCGAAATGCAATCAGCGATTCACGTGAATGCACACTGCAGATACATCGACGCAGTGATATCGCGAAGTCGATGTTTGAAGTTTGTTCAGGGAGGAACGGTGAGGTGAGTTGCATGCAGAGAAAAGTATATGGGAGGCAACAGAAAGTGCTAAGGTTGACTGTCATTCGCCTGTTCAATTCCTTCGTCTTTGGAGAAACTGAATTTGGTGCACGCGCACGGCCAGGCCCACGCGCTGGCACGAGAGAATATGCGCGACAGTGGCCGAATGGTTTGAGCATCGATCAATCGGCTTGCTATGCCGGGACAACGAGATTCGGACCCCGTTATCAGACACGCGATTCTTTTTGCAGCGGAGCTGTTAGCCTCTGGTTGGGCGGCAATCTTCGTGTCCGCCTCCTTCAACAGCAATGTGCGTCGATACCGGCGGCTGTACCGAGCCAGGAGCGGTGGCTCGTGTGCCTCCGTTTAAGGGCAGAGGCTTCAAACATGTCAGCAAAGTGCATGAAGCGAACAGCGCTTACATTCCTTGTAATCACGCGTACAGCGCACAGAACAGCGTGCGTTTCAACAAAGAACGAGCGCAAAACAATCATCCGAACCACATAATTCATAAGGCGCTCCCGATAACAATGTGAAGCACGTGTATAGCACTTCGCGCATATGTTTCCCGGTAAAGATTAACGTTACGCAAGCTGCCCCGCCGATGGCAGCTTGCGAAGTGGGGAGTAATGTCCCTAGCGTTTCGTGTATACAGGGTGTCCCAGCTAACTTTAGCCATGGTTTAAAAGTATGCGAATGTCACGTAGCTGGACAGAGAACCAAGGTAATGTTGTTTGCCGTCGCTTGGCGATACTCAAATTATGTTTATTTTATTTCCGCCTAATTAGATAATGTGTCTTAATTAATTAATCAACTTCTCAGATATTATAATTAGATGGAAAGTATCAGTTAGAAAACTGTAGATCGACATGAAAAACTCCCGATACAGCTTTCTGTTGCTGAATACATGCTACAGAAAAGTGTTTTTCGAGCGTGAAAGAAGCCAGAAGCCCGCAAATGCACGCAAAATTGCGCTCGACTGGCCGCTCGAGGCACTTTGCGTCTTTGCGTGAATTTGTGGGCTTCTTTCATGCTCGGAAAAGCACTTTTATGTAGCGGGTATTCAGCAACAAAAAGCTGTGTGGGGAGTTTTCGTGTCGCTCTACAATTTTCTCGTTGACGCTTTTCGTCTAATTATAATAGTTTATAAGTTGATTGATTAATTAAGACTAATGATCTAATTAGGTGGAATTAAAGAAATCTCTGTGCCCTTCCACTCTGTGAAGAAGGATGACCACCAGCGAAGCTGTGTATGCGGGTACCTTAATGGCGAACTGCACCTCCGCCGCGGGTCGGCTCGGCATTGCACTATCTTCGGGATCGACCCACGTATGGGGGGTGCTTAACGGCTGCTTCACTTCCGCCGCGGGTCGGGCCGGCATTGTACTATCTTTAGGATTTGCCCACCCATGGGGAGTGATAACCGCCTGCTTCAGCTCCGCCGCCGGGCGGCCCGGCATTGTACAACTTCGGGATCGGCCCACGTATGGGGAGTGCTTAACGCCTGCTTCACCTCCGGCGCGAGTCGGCCATAGATTGCACTATCTCCGGGATCGGCCTGCGTAGTGGGGAGTTTTTTTGCTTACGGCACGAAAATGTCCTTGGACGGTAGAGGTATGCAGCTTCGCTATAAAGATAATTTGAGTATCTGCAAGCGACGGCAAACAACATTACCTTTGGTTCTTTCCAGCTACGTGGCATTCGCATATTTATAAAGCTTAGCTGGGACACGCTGTCTATAAGAGAACCAGCTATTTCAGTGCTGTGTGTCGCACCGCTATAGGCGGCGGCGTGCTGTCAAAATTACCATTACTCCCATTACTCGAAATTACCATTACTGCCATTACCGTAAAACACTAAAAGCAGTGCATACCTCCCTCCGAAGTTGTAGCGGTGGTTTTCAACAACTTCGCTGGACATCCACTTTAGCAATGCCGGGCTGGCGAGTCAATTTGTTTTATCTTCTGGCGTACGAGCTAATCGGCAGGACAGCAACAGCCACGCTCAGCAAACGCCGGAGGTTTCGCAAACAAAGCTTCACTTTAAGGTTGTGGATACGAAATAAACGTTCAACTTGGTCACGTCCACGTATGTAGGTTGAAAAAGAGGACGTAAGCGTTCGCGTTTTCCTATTGATAACTACTTTCGGTTCGGCCGCACTTTTGGCGGAACCGAAACTCGCCGTGTAAACGGTGGATAAGGATGGAAAGCGAGGAAGTAGAGCCTCGCGGCTGTTGGCTGACTGTGGCGTTGTTCTGTTGAGCCTGAGGTCATGGCAGATACGCGTTTCGATGAGGAAGCTGTGCAAAGCAGTTTGACGGCGTACTTCAATTTACGTACACCTCGACGACCCGCCCGCTGGTCCAAGTGAATTCGAAGCCGCCCCCCCCCCCCCCCATTCCCTACTACGCATCGTCTATCAAAATCGGCTCGTTATTTTTGGGCACGCTAAACCCCACGATTAAATAAACACATAAAAAGGTTCTGAATTCTACGCTACATGGCCATTGAATTGCATTTTCGCGTGTCATATATGGTGAAAAATGGACGCCGAGCAGGACATTCTGGCGGTCACGCGCTGACGAAGTCCAAGATGTATGCGCTCCATAGTCGCCAGGTGGAGCGGAGGATGGCGGGGCGGCGGGGGGGGGGGGGGGGTCTCGGTTAGGGATTTTAAGGGGTGGATAGTGGGGGGGGGGGATAGGCAGTGGGCGTGTGAGCGGCGTAGTGGTGGACCACACCTGCAGGCTGCTCCGCGTCGGTCGTCCCGGCTTTGCCGATGGGCGATCTGTACAGGCGACCGCGGGTTTCCTCGTGCTCAGGAGCGTCCGCGTTCCTTCGTGTGCACGTAGGGGGGGCATACACGGCGGCTGTCTGGCGCCGGCGGCGGTGCAAACTGCGCGACGACCCGGCTCAACGCAAACTGTCAAGTGGGCGTGCCGTGCGGTGCGCGCGGCGCTGAGCAAACGGGCCAGGGGGGCGAGCCTCCCCTCCGCGTGTACGTGTGTCGCCCGAGGCGCGAACGTCGGCCTACTTGCTGGGCCTATTTGCTCGTCGTCGTCGTCATCGCCGTCTTTCGCAGGGTGTGTGTGTGTGTGTGTGTGTGTGCGCGCGCGCGTGTGTGTGTGTGTGTGTGTGTGTTTGTGCGTGTGTGTGTGTGTTTGTGTGTGCGTGCGCGCGTGTGTGTGCGTGTGTGGAGCTCGTGCGTTCGTTGACCCGAGTAAATTCGCCTCCCAAGGCCGGACTCGAGCGACCGGCTCGATGAAGAGCGCCGAACGTCGTCTATGCTTTCCTTCCACAGGCACTATACGCATAATACTTTCGTGTCTGCGCGCGCGAAGTGACTGTGCCGTAAGAAAGATAGAGTTAATTATGAAAAGCATAGAAGTTAACCAGAGTAACTGTCCGGTGTCAGGATTGGGGGCTCAATCCCATCGTCCGTGGTCCTTTGCCAAGATTGGAGTACGGCATGAATTCGAAGGTAGCTGGCCCATGCCGTCGTCCAACTTATTTACGCTGAGATCGTTGATGAAGTGAAGAACTGCTTCTCATCGAGAACGAGGAAAAGGGGTTTATTTACAGAAATTAACTCAGTCTAACATGACTGCTTGAGAAAAAGAGTATCAGTCCAACATGACTGCATGAGAGAAGTGACTCAGTCTAACATGACTGCTCAAGAGAAGTGTCCAGCATGCACACAACCACAGTTTTTATACACTCGATCCGCCGGTCCTACGACGCGGCGACTGTTCGTTTACTCATCACCAACGCGCCGCTGCTCTGCAGAACAGTTTACGTACACAAAGGCAACCGCGCTCTGATGCCCGACGACGGCGTTGGCGGGTGCCGTTCCGGGAACTATCGTTGCCGCTCGAGGGTCGCTCGTTGTTCCGTGCCACTCCGAACCGTGAGAAGCACAAAAATACGTCGTTCCCGCGGCAGCTTGTCCATGCGTGTCAAATCAGCTCCGCGTTGGGGAACTCCGGAATCATTGTTCACGCACCGAACTAGTTCCGTCACAATGTCGAAGGGGCTGGAGGAAGGCGGCGGATTCCAACGCAAAGGCCGCTTCTTTGAACGCCTCCCAGCTGCAGCGACGGAGAGGGAGAGGTGCGCGTCTTGCACCCCTTGTCGTAATCGGGTGGCAAGGTGGCAATCTTGCTTAGCGGCTCGCCATTCTTAACACCGGCTAGCTACTCTGCACTGGGGTGAAGGGCAAATAGTAGGAAAGATGAGAAAATTTATTTATTTATTTATTTACTTATTTATCTATATATACTGCAGCCCAATATATAGGGCTGGGGTGGAAATATTATACATTACTATACATTACACATTAAAAGCAACCATAAACACAAAAAGATGAATGATCAAAAACAATTGCTTTGCATGTTAGCGAAGTGCTTACCAGTGGCAGCTATGAACTCTTTTGAAAATATGAAAATCACCGGTCCGCACAAGCACAAATAACGCTACTGTCAACGACTACAACCTTTCATACGGTCCTGATGCTTGTAAAATAAACAAGAAAAAATGTGCTTTTATAGATCCTGTGGTACGGCGTTCTGGTGACTACATTTATTGCCGGGAAGTGCCTCTGGCCGTAGCGCACGGCTCATGCAGGGTCACGTAGCCTTCGTGCTCTTTTGTAGGAATCATCATCATCTGCCTATATTTCACTCCACTGCAGGACGAAGACCTCTCCCAGCGATCTCCAATTACCCTTGTCCTGCACTGTAGCTGATTCCAACTCGCGCCTGCAAATTTCCTGATTTGATCACCCCTCCTAATTTTCTGCCGTCCTCGATTGCGCTATCCCTTCCCTTGGTACCCCATTCTGTAACTATATAATGGCTATCTGCCCTGCGCATTACATGGCACGACACTACATTGCATTGTAGGAATAGCGGACACTAAATCCAACTGCCCTGGATACCTCCGTAATCTTGGTTGTAACTGCGCTGCAGGTTCGCGGCTCCGATCGAGGTGAATCGCACCGCAGGGGTTCGTGCCGGAATAACGTACACTGTTTTCACGGGAAAGCCAGCTTTGTCGGTGAACAGTGTATCTCTAAATTACGTCTTCTGCGCCACAGCACTTTCATGCGCGTCGAACATTCCCATGCTTAAGAATTGTGCGGTGGATACGTCCGCTTGCCAACGCTCGTGATTTACGAGAACTATATGTAAAATGAGAAAAACTAACTTACATCCTCTAGGCCATGTCCCCAGGATTTACCAGGGTATCCTGAAGTATATATAGAGAGAGAGAGTGAGAGAGAGCGACAACCCGGACACACCCAGATGGGTCAGGACAGACAGACAGACAGACAGACAGACAAGAAACTTTAATTGGTCCGAAGGGACTACGTTGTCGTAGTCGCGGGCCGCACCCGCGCCGGGGGCGGAAGACCGTGATCTTCAGCCCTGGCGCAGGCCCTTTGGACAGCCCGAAGTTGGACTTGAAGCTTGTCGCTCTTGACGGCTTCATCCCAATCTTCTTGCCTGTTGAAAGGCGAGTGGCGCAACACAGAACATTGCCACAGCATGTGGTTCAAAGTGGATCGTTCCTCGCCGCAGTCTGGGCAGCGGGGATCCACACCCGTAGTGTAGTGGCTCAGCCTTGAGCGAGACGGAAAGGAGCCCGTCTGCAGCATTCTCAGCACCGACGCCTCGGGTCTGCCTAGCTTCGGGTGAGGAGCAGGAAACTGTCTGCGTCCCAGCTGGTAGTGAGCAGTTATCTCGTGGAAAGTTAGCAGCGGGTCCGTGGTTCGGTCGATCCCCTGCGAAGTTGGGCCCCTCGGACCGGCGCGGTTGATGAGACCTCGCGCCTGGTCGTGGGCCAGCTCATTCGGGTTGATCGAGCCAGGGGAGACGTTCCGGCCCATGTGAGCCGGGAACCAAGTGATGACGTGACGGGCCGTGCCTGTCTTGCGGGTTCTCAGCACTGCTGCAGCCTCGGCCGAGACCGAGCCGGCGAGAAAGGCCATCGCCGCCGACCTGGAGTCTGTGAAGATATGCGTGCGCCCGGGTTCGCACAGAGCCAGCGCCACTGCGACTTGCTCTGCGACGGACGCCGTCGAGCGCTGTATAGACGCCGCATTCAGGATCTTGCCCTGGGGGTCAACCCAGGGCAAGATCCTGAATGCGGCGTCAAATATATCTGGGTCAGGACAGGATATATTTGCTCTGGAAGTAGAAGCCGGGTCATAGGCCCGAAGCGCGACGTGGATCAAAAGCGTGTGGCTCGCCATGCAGATTGCGTTATCGCCGCAGACAACGCCTTGCTTTGTTGCGCTTTTAGACGCCACGCGCTCACAGTGCTCTATAATAAAGAATGGTATAGTAGAAAGCCGATATAGAGGGGTAGGGGGGCTTGGAGCGATCTATGGAAAGCTGGCGAAAGTCTGACGGAGGCCGTCATTTAAGCGTGACGCTATACTTTCTGTAACACTTCAGCGTTTGTGTGTGTTGTGCGTTCATGCTGTGAACGGATTTTTTGTTACCTCCTTTTGCTCATATTTTTGTTCTCCTTCCCCAGTGCAAAGTAGCCAGCCAGTAGGGCTCAGTTCTCGTTAACCTCCCCGTCCTTCCCTTACTTCTCTCTCTCTCTCGCTATCTCTCTCCCTCTCTATCTCTCAGGCAGGCGTAAGTGATTTAACCTGGCGTCTCTTTAAGGCACGAGAGTGTGCCGCAAAATGTGACCTCCTTTTTTTTCTACTCTCTTTTTTTTTCTTTTTTTGACACCATGCCGACGCAACTGGAGCTGCGCGTGGCAATTTCGACGGTTCGATTGACTACATATTGGCTCTGGCCCTTCCAAAGGTTCTTTCATTTTCGATCGAAAGAGAGGCGCACTGGTTTCTCTGTCGTGCCTGCAACCTATACACGCGGACGCCGCGCTGGAGAATGTGTGAAATTACACCGCCCTGGCAACGACGTTTCGCTCCCCTTTTATCAAAAACGGGAGCAGGTTCTTTTTTATTCGACTTCGGAGAGTTGAATGACATGCATTTTTCCTTCATTCTCTGCAGCTTATAATTTGTGAGCCGCGCATTGCTCTATTGCCGCCTTTTATCGCAGTTGCATCACGCACACCTTCGCGCTGCAAGACAGCGCAGTTTGTCAGCCGCGGTGATTTGCCTCCGCAGCGGATGCCGCTCAAGCCCGAAGATGCGCGTTGCGAAGCGAATTTCCTTTGACGATTCACGCGATACGTACGGCAATCTACTCCGGTGCGCCGCGTTGACTACAAGCAAGCCACTCTCTCACCACTGATGTTCAACGGAACCTGCGGCATGCGGACGACGGCACCAAACAAAGAAACAATCCGGATTGAGAAGAGGCCGGAGAGATTCTGTCGCGTCGCCTTTCACTGCATACGCCGTTATCCAGTTCCTCACGCACTTTGTGGAACGTCCTGAATGGCAGCCTTTGTATGTTCGCGCTGGTGCCGACGTTTCCCAGCATGGTCGGCGCTTTGGCGGGAGTCATCCATAGTCATCACGTGCGTTCGAGCTGCTTCTGACAAGCTACCGAGGCGACGTGGTCCGGACGTTCACAAGTTCGCGCGCTTTCTCTATTGGTCCTCGGTGCTATGCCGTAGCGACGGCGTCGTTTCCCGTTGGTAGCGCATACATACGAAAAGGCTTAGAGAGACGCGCACGCACTTGGCGATGCTTATATCAGTTTCCCCGTGCCTCCGTTCCATTCTGGCGCAGCGCGCACAAAAGGAGCCCTCTGCAGCCGCTTATAGGCCGAGCACGTTCTTCGTTTCCCGGCGTATTCAGCGCGCAGACGCCGCGAGCCCCTCTGGTCGGTCCGTCGACTTGCGATGCCGATGTCGATTGACGTTGCCGCTGCCGCCGGTCGCGCCTTTGTGCGGCGGCGTTAGCTATTCTCGTGTCCCAGATAGCGAGACGGACAAGGTGGCGGGGAATGCCGGCTCGCTCGTCTGGGGCCATAGCATGTCTCTGAAAATAGCCCGCTTTGGAACAAGCAGCTCGACTGACTCGAGCCGCTGAGTCTCGGTAACCTTTTCCTCTCTTCCCATATAGTTTATTTTATTATTACGGCTGTTCGAAATCGCGGCGTCTCGAAAGGTCTCCCGCGCGACCTCCTCGTCTGCTGCTCTTTTCGGAGGCTATAATCTGAAACCAGAAGTAACAGACATATTTAAAAAAAAAAAAGCAGAAGGAATGCTTCTGGCCCTCGCAAGAAATGTGCCAGGCTGGAGGCGGGCGTCCCTTTTCGTGTAACGCAGGAACTGTCTGCTCCGTGCGTCTGAATGCTTTCTTTTTTTGTTGCCTGACTAATAAAGTTGATTACTATAGACAGTTTCGGAGAAGTGGCGGGATAGGAGAACATCCAGAGGACGTGTTCGTTACTTTGTGGGGTTATTATCATCCCACGTGCTTCAACTGAATCAACGTTAGCCCAATTTTAACGGCACTTGTGGCTTAGGAAAAGCCCACTCGACCTGTCTGTTCGATTTGTCCGTTCGCAACATTCGCCACCTGCGCCGCTACGCCGAAGTGCGTTACCTCAGAGCCATGCCGCTAAAAAAAAAGAAAAGAAAAAGAAAAAAAAGAAGAAGAAAGAAGAAAAAAGTGTGTGTGTGGGGGGGAGGGGGGAGGTTATTCCTCGGACATGCGCAAAGCGATGCACAGTAGATGGCTGAGTAGGAGTAGGGGCTGAACGTGTCCACGCTATAGGTATTTCTTGCGAATTGGGGATCGTTGACGGGGTTTTCGAATGGGGGCGAATAGCTAGTGCTTGTATAGACTGCATACTTAATGTGACTTTGAAGCTGCGGTTTGCACTAATTTACTTATTGGAATCACTCATTGAGTATAAAACCTCCTTCTGTATACCAAATACATTTAACTTCTATGGAGCCTGTAATACACTCTATGAAAGAAAAGCAAGAAAAAAACCCTGTTGTGTTAGTTACTAAGGTTTGTTATTTCTTACCTTGCGTGTGCGTGCACGTGTGTTTGTGTGAGGGGTGGGTACAGCAGCTGCTCTCATTGAAACTCATAATCTCCAGTAGAAGAGAGAGATAGAAACTTTATTGCAGTGGAAAAGATTTGAAGGAGGGGTGGTCGGAGCCTCTTAGTCCTAGGGCCCCATGATGATGATGAAGCAACATTTGCTGGGCCCGAAATAAATCGGTGGTGCACGCAGGCACCAGACGGGGTGGTTCCCTAGTTACGGGACCCATATGTTTCCAGCAGCTCCTGGCCCCTGTCCGTCAGTGCGAGCTGAATCGGTAGGGCGGGGCTGGATAACAAGGTCTCCCATCGCTCAAGGGGTTGGGGATTGGGGGCGTTGGTGGGAAGGGGAGGAGGGGGGGTCTTGAGTTCTGTGCACTCTGCCAAGACGTGCGGCAGGGTGCCCTTTTCTCTTCTGCAAAAAGGACAGAACATATCGTGTTCCGCAGGGTACATGCGGTTCATCAGTACGGGATGCGCAAGCGATCCCGCCTGCGCTCGACGCAGGATCGTCTGTTGTTGCCTAGTTAGTTTGGGGTGCGGTTCTGGCAGTCTGCACCTTTCCTCTCGGTACATCCGGGTAATGTCCCGAAAGCTGGTAACCGGGTGCGGTAGCTCTGCCGGCTCGTGCTCGGCCCGGATTGACATTTCTCGGGTATGGTAGTCGGCGATGGTGTTGCCTGCTACCTGCGAGTGAGCCGGGACCCACACGAGCTCTATGGCTGTTCCCGGAGGCTTGTGCTTGTCTAGAATGGCTCGGGCCGCGGAGGAGATTACCCCCCTGCGGAAGCTTCTGTAGGCAGTCTTTGAGTCTGTGACTACGGTGTTCACGCTCGGCTGTGCGAGTGCGAGGGCCACGGCCGCTTCTTCGGCTACTGCGGGGTCTGTTGTCTTCAGGGACGCGCTGACGATCAGCCTGTCTTTTGATGTAACCACCACCGCTGCACGGTCACTGTGTTTCTGGAGCGAGACGTCCGCGTAGAGGACCCTGGGGTTCTCTTCCAGCTTCCGGGCTAGTGCTTTAGCTCGCGCGGTGCGCCTCTCGTCGTCCTTGCCCGGCGTCATGTTCCGGGGAAGGGGTTTCGTCTGAATGATCGTTTTCCAGTCTTCCGGAAGGGCCGTCTTGATGGGTACTGGCTCGATCTGCCATCCTATTTTGCGTAGGACGGCTCGTCCGTGTTCCGTGTGACTGAGCCGGATTCTCTGATTTGAGAGGTGGGCTTCGATGAGCTCCTCCACCGTGTTGTGGACGCCCATGTCTAGCAGTTTTTGAGTGGACGAGTAAATAGGCATGCCCAGTGCTTGTTTCGTTGCCTTACGAAGCATCGTGTTTAGGGTGTCCCTATTCGCCTTCGTCAGCTGGAGATACGGTGCGGCGTAGGTAACCCGCGACACGACGAACGCGCGTGCCAGGCGCATGGCATCGTCCTCTTTAAGGCCTCGGTTCCTATTAAATACCCTCCGAATCATACCAAGTATCTGTTCGGTTGAAGTCTTGATCTTTGTGATGGCGGCGTGTGCCTTCCCGTCGCTCTGAAGTAGTAGGCCGAGAATTCTAATCTGCTGTGTTGGCTTGATGGTAGTTCCGGCGATGGTGATAGTCACGTTCGGCGGCAGCTCCTTCTTGGATTTTCCCGGTTGGATAATGAGCAGCTCTGATTTCTGGGGAGCGCAGCTCAGTCCGCACGACTTTGCGTACTCATGCACGGTCGTTGCCGCCCGCTGCAAGACTTCCTCCATCCAGGCATCGGATCCGGCTCGGGCCGTCCACACCGTAATATCGTCGGCGTAGAACGCGTGGTCCACGCCTTCAATTTGCTTGAGTAGATCGGGCAGGGGCAGCAGGGCCAGATTGAAGAGCAGGGGCGACAAGACCGATCCCTGAGGGGTGCCCCTATCGCCGAGCTCGACGGGGTCCGACTTCTCCTCCCCTATCCTGATGGTCGCCGTTCGGTTTGACAGAAAATCTTTTATGTAGCCAAATGTCTTTCGGCCACACCGGGTTTTGTTTAGATTCTGCAACACGCTCGCGTGGGACACGTTGTCAAACGCTCCCTTCAGGTCGAGGGCGAGTATCCCGCGCGGCGCGTGCCTCGTTGCTGGCTTGACGACCAGTTCGTGGAGTTGGATCATCACGTCTTGGGTGCTGAGATGTTGCCTGAAGCCGTACATCGTCTCTGGCATCTGATCCGTTTCTTCGAGGTGCTTCTGCAGCCGGCGAAGGACCATGCGCTCCATCACCTTCCCCACGCAGGATGTGAGAGAGATGGGCCGCATGTTGTCTATCGTGAGGGCCTTGCCGGGCTTTGGAATGAAGCGGACCTCGGCGTCCTTCCATTCCTTCGGCAACTGCGAGCTTTCCCAGGCTTCGTTAATGTGCTCTAGGAGGCTGCTGGCCGCTGTACCGCTCATGTTACCGAGTAATTTGTAAGTTATGGCGTCCCTGCCGGGTGCACTTCTCTTGTTACTGTCATCTATCGCTGTCCACAGTTCCGTCATGGTAAACGGCCGGTCCAGTTCTTCGTTGTTGGGTCCTTCGTACCTCTCGGGCACCGGGTACTGGCCCTTGTCTGTCTTTAAGTACTTGGCCTTCAGGTCTTCCAGGAGCCTGCGGCCGTCTCCATTGTACGTGTTCAATACTGTGGTGAGGTTGCGATTGGTCGCAGTTTTGCTACTCAGCGGGTCAATCAGATGCCTCAAGAGACACCACGTCTTCCACGTCGAGAGCTTGCCCTGCAGGCCGTCGCAGGTCTTCAGCCAATTTTCCTTACATAGTTTGGCCGCGTGCTCGGCGATCTGTTTGTTCAAGACCGCTATGCGCTTGGCCAGCTTTCTGTTGTGTCTCTGACGTTTCCACCGCCGCGTTAACGAGTGTCGTGCCGCCCACATGTGGGTCAGTCTGGCGTCCACGTACGGTGTCTGCGACGTCGTTGCGATTTCTTTGGTAAATTTATCGAGAGCCTTCTTCTGTTCCCTCGCCCATTCGGTGTAGGTCCTTTGTGTTTCAGCTTGTCCCGATTCTTCCTCGGACGCCCCTTCTTGTTTTTGGGTAAACTTTCTCATCTTGTCCCAATCCGTGATCCGCGCCGTCCCCAGCACAGCCCGATATCGGGAGCCTCGGATCGTGATGCCGATCACGCTGTGGTCAGACCCCAGGTCCACTTCTTCGCTTCTCCAAGAGACGTCTAGCGTGCCTGATAACCACGACAGGTCTGGCGTGGTGTCCCTCGCGGCACTGTTGCCTCTTCTGGTGGTTACGTCCGGCTCGTTCAGGAGGGCCATCTCGTGATCCTCCATTGCTTTGGCCAATGCTTTTCCTCTCTTGGACTGAAACTTATAGCCCCAAGTTGTGTGAGGGGCGTTAAAGTCGCCGAGTATCAGAAGCGGTCTGGTCCCCGCCAACCCTTTCGCCTGGCTCACGATGCGGTCAAATTCGTACTGCCGTTGTGACGGCCGGCAGTACGCGCTCATTACAAATAAATTGCCCGAGCTGCCAATTTCTCTCGCATGAATTTCGACCAGCGTGTGCTCGCACACACCCTGCGCCGTGACATGTTGAGTTGCCGCCACGTTGCTGCGGACGAGCACCGCCGTTCCTTTCTCCGTGGGGTCCGTGTAAGTTACGTACCCCGGGAGTTTTGGTTTCCCGTTTGTTTCTTGTAAAGCAATTACATCGGGCTTGTTTTCTTGCCCGTCAATGTGTAATAATAGTTCCGCGTCTTTGTTGCGAATCCCGCGGCAGTTCCATTGGTAAATTACGGTGGTATCCCCCCCGGTTTTCTTCTTGTGCTTCTTACTTGGCTTCTGCATCATCCTTTCCGGACGTCTCGAGTCGATTGCGCCTTTTCGCGATCGCGCCTTTGATTTTTTCAAACCGCTCCTTTTTCAGGGACCAGAAGCGGTTCCTCACCGCTGTTGAGGCTACTTTTGGCGCTAGGCGCTTGTGCTTCACCGATCGCATCTGAGGCTGACTCTCGACAGCTTCGAGTCGGGCGTCCATTTTGCTTAGCCTTTCATTAATTTGGGAAATTGCGGCCAAAATGGCCGTCAGCTCTCCTTCTCGCGGGATCTGTGCCGTTGCCGTGGTCGCGGTCTCTGCGGTCGTCGCTTCCTCTCCGCTCGCGGGGCTGATTTCGGCGTCCATCGCCTCTTGATTATTTGATGCACGTTGCGTAACCCCAGCCTCTCCCGCCACCCGCCCTAGGCGGGGTGAAGGGGGGTCCCTCCGCGGCAACCTGCGCAAGCCTGTGGCGTTGTTTGCCGCCGTGATGTTGTTTTGGGGGCTAGAATTTGCTGAACTGCCGTTATTCACCAACGCTTCGATCTTATTCATAAGCGCCCGTATTTGGGCGTTCTGCTCCTGAATCTGAGCGTTTTGGCGCTCTATGATTCTCTTAAGTTCTAAAACTTCGTTACTGTCCTTTTGCAGATTTGCTTGCGAGTTAAGGGGTTGAGAGGGGCTGAGCGGTGGGAACTCGGTGTCGCTGGCTCGAGCGACGGGAGACCTGTTGGTCCAGCCCACCTTTTTCTCGGCGATCCCTCGGCGTCCGGTTGACTCGCTCCGGGACCTTGAACTGGCCCTGGATCTCGAACTGGTCCGGGAGCGCGAGCGGCGGTTGCCGCCACCGTTGCTGCCACCGGATGGTGTCTTCGAGCGGGAGCGACTCCGGCGGTCGTTTCCGCCGCCACTGTTATTGCGGCGGTGGTCTGGCGTGTGTGACCGGCCCCGTTGTTTGGAGGCGCTACGGCGGGGTCCGCCTGCAGGACCTCTCTTGTCTCGGTTTCTTCTCCCGGCGTCTTCTTCCTCTGCTCGGCGCCGTTCCCAGCGTCGCCGGCGGACCACGTAGGGCGTCTTGAAGCGGGCTTTGCAGGCCTTGTCCGCGGTCAGGTGTTTGCCTCCGCACAGGCCACACTTCGGGACACATCTGTGGTCTTCGGCGGGGTTGGAGATTCCGCACCCTCGGCAGATCGTGTTTGAAGGATCCGGGCACACGTCCATTCTGTGGCCCACTCTTCCGCACGCATAGCATACGTCGATTTGTTTTCTGTGCAATGTGCACTCCGTGAGAAGATTACCGTATCTCACGTAATTGGGTACTTTGTGCCCGTCGAAAGCAATGACCACTGATCGGGTCTTACCGATTCGGTTTGCCTGTAGGGCCGTTGGGTTATGCTTGTGCACAACATTGTCCTGAATCTCCTGGGCCGTATCCTCGAGCGGGATGCCCCTTATGACGCCCTTCACCGTGCCGTGGGGGGCCGTTTCGTAGGTACTTATTTCGTGTGCCGTGCCGCGTATGTCGATCCTTCCTACTGCAGCGTATCGGTCGGCGTGCTCTCTCTTGGAGGTGCTCACCACTACGATATTTTGCTGTAGGTTGGGGCACACGACGTCTTCACTTGCTTCATTGGCGGGGATCTGTGCCGCCGCCGCAATTGCACGACTTAGTTCAACACGAGTCACGTCACTCACGTGGAGCCCGCCTCGCGGTCGTAACACGATTTTTATGTCGCGACGCAGCAAGTTTGGCATGCGCGCGCCTTTCAACAATTTGCCTTTGTTTATGCGTTTCGCCCTTGAGTGACGTGTATCGCTGCCAGTGGCACCACCGCCGAGGTTCTTGACATCAGCCGTGGCCTTGGCGCCATCTTGGCTCGTTTGAAGTACGGGATTTAGGCCCCACTAGCCTCTGCCGCCTGCCTGACCTGGCTAATTAAGGACTTTTGTCCTGCCAGGTCGGAGCGGGCGAGCTGTGCCTCCCACTGCTCCACTGTCCTACTGGTATTTGGCCTATGAGGGTGCTTAGTACACTCGCAGGTTATATGTATTAGGGTAGGTATGCCACCGCACCAAGGACAGTTGGCCCTGTAACGAGTGTGATACATGGCGTTTAGCAATTTTAAATGGGGGAATACCCAGGTCTGTATTTAACGCCAATCAGCGGCCTCTTCCCCGTTAAGTTGTGGGTGAGGCGGCAGGTATTTTCTCTAGGAAGTTTTCACTATGGTTTTGCAGGGTAGTGATATTCCTAGTGGCATAGGCACTAGGAATATCAGGAGAGAGTTATTAGTGGAATTTGCGGAACAGAATAATATGAGGATAATGAATACCTTCTTCCGCAAGCGGGATAGCCGAAAGTGGACGTGGAGGAGCCCGAACGGCGAGACTAGAAATGAAATAGACTTCATACTCTGCGCTAACCCTGGTATCATACAAGATGTGGAAGTGCTCGGCAAGGTGGGCTGCAGTGACCACAGGATGGTAAGAACTCGAATTAGCCTAGACCTGAGGAGGGAACGGAAGAAACTGGTACACAAGAAGCCGATCAATGAGTTAGCGGTAAGAGGGAAAATAGAGGAACTCCAAATCAAGCTACAGAACAGGTATTCGGCTTTAACTCGGGAAGAGGACCTTAGTGTTGAAGCAATGAACGACAATCTTGTGGGCATCATTAAGGAGTGTGCAGTGGAAGTCGGTGGGAACTCCGTTAAGCAGGATACCAGTAAACTATCGCAGGAAACGAAAGATCTCATCAAGAAACGCCAATGTATGAAAGCCTCTAACCCTACAGCTAGAATAGAACTAGCAGAACTTTCGAAGTTAATCAACAAGCGTAAGACAGCTGACATAAGGAAGTATAATATGGATAGAATTGAACACGCTCTCAGGAACGGAGGAAGCCTAAAAACAGTGAAGAAGAAACTAGGAATTGGCAAGAATCAGATGTACCGTATATACTCGTGTAAGGGCCGCCCTCGTGTAAGGGCCGCACCCCAACTTTGAAAGCGGATATTTCGAAAAAAAAAAAACAAAAGTTCAAAATGTCCCGCCAGAAAAGTGTAGTTAGTTCATTTACAGCCAGATGGCGCTGCACGCTTTTCCGCTTTTATTCTACTTCCGCCGACGCGCCGACCACGCTGTTGACAGCGCGCCGCCATATTTGCCTTGTGCGGCCTCTTTGTTGGCATCGTTCCTAGCATCGTGTCGATACGTTGGCAGCGCGACTTCAGATCGGTGTCGTCGGTGTCACTTTGTTGGTTGTAGTGAACCCTGCAGAAGCCAGCGCACGTGACGGACGATGGGCCGGCATCTGAGATCATTCACTGCAGCATTTAAGCTGCAAGTGATTGACTATGCCGAGGAGCACGGGAAGCGGGAAGCTGGACGAAAGTACGACGTCGATGAGAAGCGCGTGCGTTACTGGATGAATCAGAAAGATGCCCTCGCCGCTACTAACAGGAGCCGAAAGGCGTTTCGCGGGAAAAAGTGCAAGTACCCGCAACTCGAAAGCGAGCTCGTCAACTACGTCGTCGACACACGAAGGGACGGCTACGCCGTATCGACTGACATGATACGCGTCAAAGCCCTCAGCATCGCTCGCCACATGGAAATACCCCCGGCACAATTCAAGGCAAGTCGGGGCTGGGCTACGCGGTTTATGAACCGTAACCAGCTTTCTATTCGGCGCCGAACGACGATTTGCCAAAAACTGCCGCGCGAGTACGAAGACCACGTCATTAAGTTTCATCGCTTCGTGAATGCTCTCAGGAGGGAGCATGAATACGACCTGTCCCAAATTGGGAATGCGGACCAGACACCTGTGTGGTTCGATGCACCGGAAAGCACCACAGTGGATTTAAAAGGTGCGAAAAGTGTGTCTGTGCGCACGACTGGTGCAGAACGCCAAAGGTGCACTGTGATGTTGTGCATCACGGCAGACGGCAGGAGGCTTCCGCCGTACGTCGTATTTAAAAGGAAGACTCTCCCAAAAGAGAAGTTCCCTCAGGGAATCGTCGTACGTGCGCAAGAGAAGGGCTGGATGTCCGAGGAACTGGTCGTTGACTGGATTAAGACCGTCTGGGCAAACAGACCTGGAGGGCTGTTACAACGGAAAGCCCTCCTTGTTTTGGACAGCTTTAGGGGCCACTTGACCGACCGCGTCAAGAACCGAGTTGCCGCAACTCGTACGGACTTGGCCGTCATTCCCGGTGGCCTGACGAGTGTGCTGCAGCCGCTCGACGTATGCGTCAACAGACCATTCAAAGTGGAATTTCGCCGATGTTACTCTGAATGGATGGCTGGAGGCGTCCACGAGAAGACCCCTACAGGACGGCTGAAGCGGGCGTCGCTCCAACAGGTGTGTGAATGGATTTTGAATGCGTGGCGTGCCATGTCAGTAGAAGTAGTTGCTAAAAGCTTCAAGGTAACGGGAATTTCGAACTCCATGAACGGCACCGAAGATGACCGTCTCTGGGAAGACGCGGACGCCGAGGCGAGCTCCTCCGAGAACGAGGACAGCGAAATGGAATCCGAATAAAAACATTTCTGGCATGTCATTTGTGACTCTTGCACTCTGCTACTGTTGCATAAACAGTACAGACCTTTGGCCTGTACTGCCTGTACTAAATCGGCCTGATTCGTGTAAGGGCCGCACCTAGCAAAATTTTCGAAGAAAAAGTGCGGCCCTTACACGAGTATATACGGTATGCGTTAAGAGACAAAGCCGGCAATATCATTACTAATATGGATGAGATAGTTCAAGTGGCTGAGGAGTTCTATAGAGATTTATACAGCACCAGTGGCACCCACGACGATAATGGAAGAGAAAACTGTCTAGAGGAATTCGAAATCCCACAGGTAACGCCGGAAGAAGTAAAGAAAGCCTTGGGAGATATGCAAAGGGAGAAGGCAGCTGGGGAGGATCAGGTAACAGCAGATTTGTTGAAGGATGGTGGTCAGATTGTTCTAGAGAAACTGGCCACCCTGTATATGCAATGCCTCATGACGTCGAGCGTACCGGAATCTTGGAAAAACGCTAACATAATCCTAATCCATAAGAAAGGGGACGCCAAAGACTTGAAAAATTATAGACCGATCAGCTTACTGTCCGTTGCCTACAAACTATTTACTAAGGTAATCGCAAATAGAATCAGGAACACCTTAGACTTCTGTCAAGCAAAGGACCAGGCAGGATTCCGTAAAGGCTACTCAACAATAGATCATATTCACACTATCAATCAGGTGATAGAGAAATGTGCGGAATATAACCAACCCTTATATATAGCTTTCATTGATTACGAGAAAGCGTTTGATTCTGTCGAAACCTCAGCAGTCATGGAGGCATTACGGAACCAGGGTGTAGACGAGCTGTATGTAAAAATACTGAAAGATACCTATAGCGGCTCCACAGCCACCGTATTCCTCCATAAAGAAAGCAACAAAATCCCAATCAAGAAAGGCGTCAGGCAGGGAGATACGATCTCTCCAATGCTATTCACAGCGTGTTTACAGGAAGTATTCAGAGACCTGTATTGGGAAGAATTGGGGATAAAAGTTAATGGAGAATACCTTAGTAACTTGCGATTCGCTGATGATATTGCCTTGCTTAGTAACTCAGGGGACCAATTGCAATGCATGCTCAATGACCTGGAGAGGCAAAGCAGAAGAGTGGGTCTAAAAATTAATCTGCAGAAAACTAAAGTAATGTTTAACAGTCTCGGAAGAGAACAGCAATTTACAATTGGTAGCGAGGCACTGGAAGTGGTAAGGGAATACATCTACTTAGGGCAGGTAGTGACGGCGGATCCGGATCATGAGACGGAAATAATCAGAAGAATAAGATTGGGCTGGGGTGCGTTTGGCAGGCATTCTCAGATCATGAACATCAGGTTGCCATTATCCCTCAAGAGAAAAGTCTATAATAGCTGTGTCTTACCAGTACTCACCTACGGGGCAGAAACCTGGAGGCTTACGAAAAGGGTTCTACTCAAATTGAGGACGACACAACGAGCTATGGAAAGAAGAATGATAGGTGTAACGTTAAGGGATAAGAAAAGAGCAGATTGGGTGAGGGAACAAACGCGAGTTAATGACATCTTAATTGAAATCAAGAAAAAGAAATGGGCATGGGCAGGACATGTAATGAGGAGGGGAGATAACCGATGGTCATTAAGGGTTACGGACTGGATTCCAAGGGAAGGGAAGCGTAGCAGGGGGTGGCAGAAAGTTAGGTGGGCGGATGAGATTAAGAAGTTTGCAGGGACGGCATGGCCACAATTAGTACATGACCGGGGTTGTTGGAGAAATGTGGGAGAGGCCTTTGCCCTGCAGTGGGCGTAACCAGGCTGATGATGATGATGATGATGATGATGATGATGATTACTCATATGTCTCTTTTGGTACGCCAAACGCACCTCTTTTCAATGCCTAGCTTTCAGCATCGACAGCACATCTCAGTACTGAAGGATTCCTGTTAGATTCTTCCACAGTTCGGTTCCTGTTTAGATACGGCTGTAAACGAAGAAATTATATACTGATCTTGATATTACCTTATAATGGAAAATCTTATCTTCTTTGTTGACGTGTCAGTCGTTGACGTGATTTCTTTCTTTCATTTCTTTTTCGATTCCCCGATTAGTGCATTACGTGAGAATTACATATCGCGTGCATTGTACTTGCATTTGGTAGCTGCGATGGAGCACGGAACATATTGTATTGCCTCGGGACATGCAAGATCCAAAGCCAGCATCCAAGTGCAGCGCTTTCTTTCCAGTTCGGCAGGTTTCGAAGTTCGGAGTGTTGTTCAGAAAAGTGCAGTAGCAAGAACCTTCTGTTCGCGCTGCAACCATCAAGCGAAAGAAATGCGATCTATATTTACGGAATGGCTCAAGTTCTATTTGGAAAAATGGTTAAGGGGAAGAGAGATCGGACTGACTCACTGTGGAACAAGGGTTGTTGATTGGGCTAGTTGGTTAATCATAGTAAAAACGACGTCCAGCGCGAAGGACAAGGACTGCGAGAGACGACAAACACTGCGCTGACTTCCAACAATATTTTATTGCCGTTGCCACATCATGTGTATTTAACATAGGCGTATCTACCGGAGGGGGGGGGGGGGCAAAGTAGGTCATTTGCCCCACCACTTTTGAAACCCGGGAATATATGCGCCTATATTCCCAACCAAGATCACTCGGGTCTGCGGAAAGCGGCTTGAAGCACTGATAATGGGGTCCGGCCTCTCCACCAGCTGCAGGTGGAGTCTCGGCCACATTGGTTCTTTAGCGCACCCATAACTGGTATTTATATAGAACACAGATTCTATACTAACTGGGTGCCAGCCGGAATTGCGGCTGCGTCGGCGGCGTGCCTCTCTTTGAAGATACGGAAGTTATAGCGTGACAAGGCTCACAGTTTACGCGGGAAATAGAAGCAGATTTCATCAGAAAACTGGGTAGCTTATGCGTTAATGCCCCGTCTATCGCGCTGACACCTAGTGAAGTCATGTATCTGAACAGATAGCGATAGTTTTGTGCTTGTTTTTTCACGTCACCACGTACTTAGTACAATGACTTGCAGTTAGAGCACCCCTTTTCTGTGCGTGCCCCCTCTTCTATATATACATACGCATGATGTGGCAACGGCAATAAAATATCGTTAGAAGTCAGCGCAGTGTTTGTTGTCTCTCGCAGTCCTTATCCTTCGCGCTGTACGTCGTTCTTATCGATGTGGAAGCTCCACGTGGGATGCTCCATAGTCAGTTGAGTATTTCTTTACAGTCATGCCCCCTGTAGGACGTATTTTTAATACGAAATAATTATATGTCCAGTGAGGCAGAAAGCCGGGCGTCGTCAGGCGATGGTACCAGAAAGCATAATCAGTGTCGTCATCAGCCTCTGGTATGGCGTCAGTAGTAATACAGAAGTAGTAAATGGTATGCATATTGTATGACGTCATTACCAATACAGAATATAGCAGACGGTATAACAAAGTTAATTAGTAGTAATTATGGTAATTGATGTGAAATAGAGTTAGAACAAGTTTAGAGTAAGGTGACTTAACATGAAGTGAATTAAGGTGAAGAAGGTGAATAAAAGTGGATTAAGGTGGATAAAGGTTGGTACAAATTAGTGCAAGGTGTATTAAGGTTGGTACAAATTAGAGCAAGATGGATTAAGGCAGAGTTGTGAAGGACACGTGACAATGTATGACGTCACGTATCATGGACGTAACCAATTAATTAGAGAACTCATAATGACTTCGCATTCAAATCACGTAAATACTGACAATTCTATTTCATAGTCGCAAACTATGGGGCTGCGAGTTTTGAAACCGAGCCGAGGAAAATGAACAGAAGAGTTGTGCGAACGAGGTGTAAAAAGGAGGCGAAAGAGAAGAGATGGAAGGGAAGGCCGGAAAAGAGAAGTTCTTATTTTCTTCAAGAGTCGCCGAAACTTCTCTCATTTGTTCGTGCGTGTAGTACACCCCTGTATGTAGTCGTGTCGACCTGCGCCCGCCCTGTTCACATTGTGCCTGCGTAGCGGCAGGCCAGCAACAAAGGCCCGGCGCCGTCGGAGTTTGGGGCTGCGCTGTTAACTTCTGGCGCGCCGGCTGCATGCTGGGCGGTGACAGCTCGACGAAGGCGCGCGACTCGTTTCCAGGCTACGCGCGGGGCGGGCGCGATGCCGGTATGCCAGAAATGCCGGGTCGCGTGTCAGGCCGAAATTGCACTGTACCTGCGCCTTTCTTTCCTGTCTTTATTTGACGGCGCACGTTTCTGTTTTTCGCTTCTTCTTCTTCTTCTTCTTCTTCTTCTTCTTCTTCTTCTTCTACAAACCTCGCGTTCTCGCTTGCACAGCGGAGCTTGTTTGCCGCACGGGTTTCCTCGAAAAGCTTGTTTCGACAGCCGCGTAACGACGCCCGTCTGCAGCAGACGCGCGAGCAAATTCGCGCATGCCCATGCTCCTTCCTCGTGTTCTTGTAGAGACTGGCGTGTTAAAAAGAGAAAGAAGAGAAAGTGGCGAGATTACGCGGTTGACATCGTGTACTGCCCTCGCCGGCACTCCTTCAATTTTCCGTGTCTTTTCTTTTCATTTCTTTTATATACAAAAAGAGTTGTTGGAGAAGTATGGGAGAGGCCTTTGCCCTGCAGTGGGCGTAACCAGGCTGATGATGATGATGATGATATACAAAAAATAAATTTCGTTGGCGCGAAGGTCTTCAGAGAATGGAGTGGAGAAAACTTCGCATCCATCTCACAGCGTCGGTTAAACTTAGCGGCGTTAGGCTTACTTTCTTTTCTTTCCCCTGTTTTCTTCCTTTCTTTTTTCCCCCGCTCTATCATTCAACGATGTTCCTCGCGATTGAGGTAACAAAACCTTTATGGCTACAGCGATATATTGATCGCCATGTCTTGACCATTAGTACACTGCACATAACTTATTTCGCAGCGTCTACATCTTGCATGTTTTGCGAATGTGTCGTCCGAGACGACAAAGCATGTCGATCGTTGTCTGCGATCCGCAACGCGTTTCTCGCGTGTTATCCACACGCAACCCATGTCACTCTCAACGCGCAACTCGCAGCAAACGCCAGAAGCTGCACTGTATTCATAAGTGGGAATAAAGAATAAAGAAAATCTGTGAAATGGTGAGCGAAGGGAAGGAAAAATAAAACGGGGAACCAGACCTCTTGAAAATTTCCCCGCGAGGCTAACGTCTCGTATATATCCAAACAGAAATAATACAAATTGTCAACGATCTTTAAAGCCGGATCTCAGTGGAAACAATCACAACAGTTGCTGCTGCCTCGCTTGGCTTTCACAACGACTTTGCTCGTTGATGATGACTTGTCGCTGTGATTGTTTACTGTGGTGACCTTGTGCGTCACTCGAAGCTACAGGCGAGGCAGCGTGCGTCCGCTGTTACCGCGCTCACATCAAGGTCCTGCTTCAGTGGACTTTTCTGTTTCCTCTTTACGTTATACTTTTGCTTTCCCTTTGGCTCTGAGCAATGTATGTATGTAGCGTATTTATCCTGTCATATTATAGTTCAACATAGTTGCATTGCTTACGAGGTATACGCAGACAGTCGCTTCCATAAACATTGTTTCTGGTTTAATTACAGTGAGGTCGCCTGTTTGCCGACGTTTTGGGGTCACTTCTAAAATTACGGTACTGATTACAACATTGTACTCGCTTATAGAACCGAGCCTCTTGCCAACAACAATATTTGATTTAAAATTATACGCTTGCACTAGAAGTATTGGTCGCTACCATTAGTACCTTGCATCTGCTACCGTTGTTGAATAATCATTTAGACAAACCTCGGCAGTTAACTGAAACACGTATAATTGGTATGCGCCGGAGTTTATCTGCCTTTTCTATGGGCGATCTTATTTTTGATTCATGGTCGGCGCCATCTTGGCCTGCAACACGGTCAATTTCTCAGTTAGGTTTGTAGTGACATGAAATTAACATCGCCACGGAGCATCCAACGCATCTGTGCAACCATGTTTATGCATAATAATCAACCCGTAATACTGTGAAAGTGGTCGTTAGGTATTACAAAACGGCAGCATTATAACAACCCAAGATGGCGCCACTCGTAAACACGCTTCCGTAAAATAGTCTGTACGCGTCCCTTGTCTAGCTGTTCACATCTTGGTCAATAAAATTATGGTATGCCAACTTGTCCATGTGTCGGTTCTCTTGGCGTATACAGTGGTTGTGGGACGTAGCTATACAGTTTTGTGGCACAGCGCGCGTGGACGGACGTGCAGTCGGTCACAAAAGTTTACGGGATACGGGATTTGCGAGAATTGTGGCTGAATTCCCGCGATATACCTGAGCACATCGCCCCAAATTTAAGGTTTCAGTCCGTAGTTTCTTTCACGACCTACACAATGATCCATTAAATTGGAAATGTCATGCCTTAACGGAGTGAGAAATTCACATTTCTCGCGGAACCCCTGTTCCGCTAACTTTTGGGGGTCGACTGTGTACATACACTTCGATAGCCGCAGGGACGCGTAAATATATACCGCAGTTAAGGAAAACCGAGGCAGTGAGACGACGATGGTGAAGAGTACAAGTGTGTAGTTATACGTACTACCTATGTTGCCTCCACAGTCGCAACTGGTCGGCAAAACTTGCACTGCAGCTGGCCGTTCTTAACATTGCCCAATATTTGTCCTTCTGGCTTTAAACGGCTTTATAACTTTGTATATTGAATATATTCAAGAAAACATTGCACTTTAAATGTAACAATAGTTGGTGTCCAAATTCGTGCCCCATGGGGGTAGTGCCCTGTGGATCTAAGTACGGATCTTAGAGGCTACTTTATTGCTGGTTGAATGCGGTGGAAGCGATTTTGGGAGCCGGAAACACTTCATACACGTTGGGCTTTCGACAACAATGATTATTCATGTGCACAGTCATATTTCCACCCTGCGTTTAAAAAAACTACGATTGCTTGGAAGTTTCGGTCAATGAAGGCAGATAGAGCTTAATTAGCAAAGCCACAAGCACGCCTGAAGCCTCAGTCACGAATATTAGAAACAAATCCACGAGCTACCCACCATTCCCCAAATAGCTGAACGATTACAACGCCAGAATCTCCTCTAGTAGTTTTAGTATAGGGTACTCTATGGTCCAAGCGACTCCTAAGTGAGCAAGTGCCTTGTTGAAAAGTAAATCTCGCTCGCCCGTGATTCGTATTCATGGACGTAACTCGCAGGAAACGTGCGTGTGGTGGTGGTGGTCAGCGGGGGGCCATCGTGGCCAAACAGTTTTGGCTGTCTCGGCGGTCTGCACCTCCTTTTTCCACGCGTATTGTTTGGCGAAGGAACTCCGCCATCATGCACTCTCGACTTGTTCAGTCACCAAGTCACGGGACGCAGTGACCTTGATGGAAGTTGGAATCGTATATGCTGATGAATCTAGCTAGCCATAAGATAGCCCGCCGCGGGGTGGACATTGCAGCGCATTATAACAGGTCGAGGTTGCGGTTATCAGTAACGAGGATTCACTGTTTGGGCTATATTGCGTAATTATTCGGATAAATTAACGGTAAAGGTTGAAGACATCGTGAGAAAAGACACAATTACGGGTGCTCCTGTCCACCGTTACTAAAAGGTGTATGAGAATTTAAATCATAAGAACACGTGTGCATCCCGATGAGGCATTCAGCAGTTCACACTTAACCAGGTGGAAGTACATGGACACTTCGCTGATATACGAGAGATATTATACCGTGCCTTCTGTTGAAAACATTTATGATGTTAAAAATTTTAAATAATATCTTTGTTGTAGGCCCTCTTTTGCGATCTTGTTACTGTTCACGACATGTCTTTATCAGCCCCTCCTCCCGCGCCCGACTGCAGAAGATAAGTAAATAAATAAATCTACAAATAAAATTAAGAGACGGGCATCGTGTCACCAGCTTGCATTTTTTTTATTCCTTCACTCGTTAAAGGGGGACCAAAAGAAAATTGTGTCGACTGTATTGGTAACTTAGCGTTCTACAACTCCACCAAAAAGAAAAAAATAACGAAAGAAAAGCCCCAGTGAAAGAGAGACGAGGTTTGGGAAGCCAGAAAATAGGCAGAATGTTCCAAGGCGGCGCCACCTTGAAATTCCCGTACTTGCTCGCTGTGACGTCACAGATTTTTGACAGCGTCTGCACGCGTGCAGTAGTTAATTGTTTATCGGTAAAGACGAAGTACGTTGTGCTCTAAAGAAAGCGCCGAAGACTGAACTCAGCGAGCGTCCATAGCATTTGCCAAGTCACAATGTACCCTAATGCGAGAGAAAGTATACGTTGAGATGCCTGTCGCCACACTGACGTACCGTCACTTGAATTTCACGCAAGATTAAAAGAAAGAAAGAATTTTGACCTTTTTTTTATTTGATGAAAATACGCGTTTGAAAAAAAAAAGAAGAGCTTTATTATCAGTCTAAAGTGATTCCGTGCGCCTCTTTCGTGTCCCTTCAGATCCGGCTGAAGCGAGGGTGGTGCAGTGTCGCGTAACATTGAGGTTGCGCAACACGTCTCTTGCACATGCGCAATGGGGTCCATCGAAACGATGCCGCATAATTGCATGAGCCGCGCGCATTCTCGCGACACTTATGCAGTGGCGCCACGCGCGGCGTTCTGGAACTGGGCTACCCGGTTTTACAAGGGTTGCCCCCCTCTTTTACGTACCAACGGTCTGCGGCGACGCAGCGCTAATTACGACCAGTGCTCAGAGCACGCGACGTAATGACAGGTCGCCGTTAGAGGTCGCGCGCGTTCCGCGTCGTTGAATGGAATAAGTGGGCGATTGGCCCCTATACTCTCCACCGCATCTTGTTTATTACGTTAGATGCAACATTCGCACGTCCTATTTAATTTCGCAGTTAACCGCGCCTCTGTCTTAGTTGGTCTTTCTTTCTTTCTTTCTTTCTTTCTTTCTTTCTTTCTTTCTTTCTTTCTTTCTTTCTTTCTTTCTTTCTTTCTTTCTTTCTTTCTTTCTTTCTTTCTTTCTTTCTTTCTTTCTTTCCCGAATCTCAGGACTGTCTTGTTAAAGCAAAGCAAATCTTCTTCTCCGTTGACGCCGAGTTCTTGTAGGTTAGGACCGTTCTTTATGAACTGGCTCTTTACTGTGGTTACACGATACGTTTTCGTAGGGCATCTTGCAACGGTTACGTAACGCTGCCTCTCCCGAATCGATTCCCTAGTCCGCGCCCTTCAATGCGATGATCCATATTCGTACCGGCCAGCAACCGTCAGTGCGATTCCGAACAATCTCGAATTCCGCCATGTTGTGGAATTCGCTGTTTTGTCAGTTCTGACTGGCCCAAGGGGTTTCTACGGTCTCTCCGATTCTCTCAAAACACTAACATGGCGGAATTTTAGTTTCCAGAGTAGTATACCCCGGGAGAGAACGGTCAGAGTTGTGAGGACAAGAACTACTTGCATACTTACTAGTACACGTTGATGAACCTGTATACCACGTATGCCGTTGGCCGTTCTGCTCGAGTTTCTGCTAGCGAATAGTCGGTGCAGACGTACAGCTTTATACGGATTTGTTGCAAGCCACGGCATTAAAATGAGAGGTAACTTTTCTTGCCTGAAACAGCAGACCAATCGGAAGCGTGGAAGGCCATCTCACCAGCAAAAACACGGCGGAGTCGAGGTAAAATGTGAGGATCCGTTTCAGGTGGTTCTGCGCAAAGATCGCATGACGTCTGCACAGGTGAATCATGTCATTGCAGTAGTTCCATGCGTCTGGAACGACTGCGCTGAAAGCATCTTTAGAGTGAGACAAAAAAAAAAAATTGATGGATCTCCGAACGAGGTTGGCCTGAGGTCAGGTAACATGGTCGCTGTGGCTATATGATACGAAATACGACAAGCTGGCCATACAGACAGTGGTCATATACTGGCAACAAGTCAGCGACACAATAGTAGCCAGCAGCTCTAATTTCATCCTAATAAATCTTTCACACATCTGCCGCGCAATCGACCCGCAGTATAATTCGGCTCCTACCTTCTTGCGAACGTTTTGATACACTGACACGACGCACTGCAGCAGCTGATGAGTTGTCAGTTAGACAAGATATCCGTACTTTATTGTCATGAATTGACGTTATATTCGCGCGCGCTGTTAAAAATGAGCACGTTATACGTCTTTTCATAGTCCAACTGTATGTACCCGATACACTGAATGTCATGCTGGCGTCCCTTCAATAGGGAGATTCTATTTACAAGTTGCGGTAATATCATGCACAGAAGATCCAAAAGCAGCCTCATCAATAGTCAGCACATAACATGGTGCGCTCCTATGCGAACGGCTACACACATCAGTGTATGTGTGTGTTTTCGCATGTGTTGTCTTTTCCTGATCTTATAGTCTCTCTTTCTCTTCCTTTATCTTTTACTCTTCCTCCCCCAGCGCAGGGTAGCAAACCGCATAGTGCGATTTGGTTAACCTCCCTGCATTTCCCTTTATTGCTCCCTCTCTCTCTCTCTCTCTCGAAAGTAAGAAAGAAAGAAAGAAAGAAAGAAAGAAAGAAAGAAAGAAAGAAAGAAAGAAAGAAAGAAAGAAAGTGTCTCAACCGCGGCGCCCGAGCGACACAATCGACTTTACACGCCGCGCCAGAGCGCTTAGCGTCGTGTCGCACGACGCGGAAGCACACTATACGTCTTCTTCCCGCGTGTCTGAAAGATTCGCGACACACCGCCGACTTCTGTTCTTTCAAACCCGTCCTCTCCGTCGTCCTCCCCTGTCCGGCACGCGTGCCTCGACCTTCCGTGCGCGCGGAAGGAAGCCCCTGCGAGAGAAGAAACGACGACGTGCTCGCCAAGGAGTTGCCGCAGCACCCTCCAGTCCACCGTCGTCTACGCAGTATACAAGGGTGACTGCACGGCGACGTCGCCGGTCAGCGAAGGAGTCCCGTCGTCGCCGTCGCAGCTGGAACGCGAGACCCGGCGCGCCGCGCGTTTCGATGTCACGAGGTCGTGCCCGTGAATCCTCCGCGGAATTAAGAGTGCGGCTCGCCCCGAATAACCGGCGCGTCGCGTCGTCCTCGCCCGTGCGTGTGCTTGTGTGTGTGTACGTGCACAGAGCGTGTGTAGTAGTACGTGCGCAGCAGCGGCGCTCGAGCCGGACCGCTCTGTCTCGCAAAAGACCCGGAACGAAGATACGGCGCGCGTTTTCGGTGCACGACCGAATGCCCGCCATAGCTGCGCGTCCGAATGCGAGTCACGTGGTGTGCTCGCCGGGGCCTGGCTGCAGCGCAAACAGAAGCCCGCCCGATGTATTTGTATAGGTGTGTATATGTGCGTGTGCGTTGGGAAAGGGGAGGGGGGGAGGGGAGTGGAGTGGTACGCGGGGCGAAGCCCTCAGTTCTCGGCCGAGAATATCCCACGGAGGGTAACGATTCGTACGCTAGATACGGAGAGACCTCAAAGAAGCACGCACGCACACACACGCACGTAGAGAAACAGCCGCCTCCTGCGAGTGCGCGCCGTTAAGAACCGGAAACCGCTGCTGCGTGCACCGCGCTGTCCTGTAGAAGCTGTACACAGCACCGGACCAACTTTGCGTTGTCGCCCTTCTTCTTTATATTTCGTTATTTTCTTCGTTAATTTTCCCCCCCTCTCTCGTCAGCTCCGGGTATATGGTCTTCCACGAGATGTGTTTCGGCTACAGATGATTCTCACGCCGCTTACGGAAGAGGCTGCAACCGGACAGACTGCCGGTCGCTCTGTACGTATGCTCCATACGTATAATTCCGGACACGTGGTGTGGATATGCTGGTTCGGAGTGTCGAACGGAAGCGAGTCGAGTCAGAGTTGGAATCGATTCGAGTACTCTGAGAAGATTAGTCTCAAGGCAAAATAGTTTCTCTTTTCTTTCTTTTAGAATATCGCAATATCGGATGTGGTTCCAGACTTGGATTCTTCATCGCAGTGCGCCAGGGTTCCTTCAGTTCGTCATTTTTCATGACCAGTACTGCATGGCCTCTCTGTAGTTTTACATATAACACAGTTTTTCTAAGGCTAGATTGCCGGAATCGCTAGAGCTCATGGATACTTTTTGTGCCTGTACCGTTAAGGCAGGTTGTTTCAACGCTCAGTTTCAACCAAAGTGATTCACATCACTAGCTTGCCATTTATACTCTCTTAAAGCACTCGCACCCTTTGGGGTTTGCATTTCCTTTCTTTAACGCTACGAGCCCGGTGCTTCCAAATCACGAACGGCATGTGCGTTATCAGCATGACAGAACATTCTCGACAGGAAAGTAGCGAGCGCGGAGTTTTCAAGAAAGGAAACGCAAGCAAGACATATGACTATTATTGTTGTGAGGCAAATATACACCCCAAATAATTCAACTGTTTTAAGAGTGTATGTGAGCTGGCGAAGCGTGCGTCAATTTAGAGAACGTTCGAATGTCAACGCACGCCCGAGCCATTCTTTGTCCTCGACACTGGTTGTTTCGCAACTATTGCGTTTCGAAAGGAATCAGCTGTTTCTGTATTCGTTAATCGCCATCGATATAACTGCCATAATTTATTAACCTTGGTGCTACGCCGCCACTTGTGTTGCTGCCTTCTAACTTTTCATAGTGGCCACGGGAAACCAACCAATTCATCTAGTCTCCTCTACCGCCGGTTGTTTTCATATCTTCTTTTCTCCTCATCATTTCTACTCTTTCAGCTTCACCCCTGGGTATAGAGCTGCCAATCGGGCAGTTACTGTGGTTAACCTTCCTGCCTTTCATCTCAATTTTTTTTTCTCTCTCCCTGCGTCGGACCGCAGAATTCGTGTTGCAACGCTCGTTTATTGGTTTCTGGGTGAAGTTTGCATCCATTAGCTTCCAAGTACACATTTCCCATACGCAGCCCTGCCATCATAAATTACGCTTAGCACGTATGCGGCTTGTATTCAGACCTTCTGGACTTGTAGTGCTGTGTCATTTTGCCGCCAGTTGTCACTATGTATGTACGTCACTATGTCAGTGTGTGCTAATTGGCTCAAGCTAACGAAAGCATTCCTGTAGACAAGTTGTGCATTGCATGCTTTCTTGACTTTCGACTCCCTCGGAAACAAAAGGAAGCTGCCCGTTAAAGTGTTGTTTTTTGTTACTCTAGCTGTCTTCCGCGTCACTCACCTCATTCATTTGTGTGTGTGTGTGTGTTTGTTTGTGTGTGTGTGTGTGTGTGTGTGTGTGTGTGTGTCGGGGGGGAGGGGGAGGAGTTGACCTGCGAGTCACATTTCTGCGATACCTCGGTGGTGATCTGGATCAAGGGCACGTATCGCGCGCATCGTTCGCACGCCGACCTCTTCGCGTGCCCTCTTGCGGCCCGGAACGAACGATCGCGAGCTTCCGTCACGCATGCGTTGCGTGGGAAGCGTCGACTGGCGTTTCTTCGCGGGTCACGCATGCGCCGTAACTCGTACGTCATCTTCAGTCCGTTCGCACTGACGCCGCTTTTGTTCTGTGTGTGTATACGCGGAGGCGTTCTCTGCGGGACATCGCTTTGGTTCGGCGTCATAGCCGTCGTAGCCCGGCGCGAGACGTGTGCGCGAAGCGTTATTGAAGCCCTGCTGCCCCCGAAGGAGGAATCCGGAGCCGCCTGCATGTTTCTGTAATCTGTCTCTTTTAATTGTGTGCAGCACCTGCGAAGTCAGAAGTATTTCTTTCAGCCGTCGGCTTAAACTTGTCGCCAGACGCAAGTTGACTCACCTTCTCCCAGCATTCACCGCAATCTTAAAGAAGAAAATGAAAGAAAAAAAGAAAAGTGTTGCAAGCAGACATGCGTGCGAGCCCCCACCTGCAGTTCTCGCTAGCCGTGTTCTTCTAAAGAAGGTTTCCCTATATATTCATGCGTTAGTGTTAATTAGGAGTGTGAAAGCAAAAAAAAAAGAACAGTTTATGTGTGAAGTCTGGAAAGCCGGTTACGGTGGCATATAGGTACAGACAGGTCTTGTGGCTGGCCCCCCATAGTTGCACATCGCTCCTCGAAAATCCAAGACGTCTGTCATGTGAGCTCTTGAACAACACTTTGCAATCTGGTGAACGTGGTTTAAGTCATGGATCCGAGATGTCAAAGAAGTGCGACGTAATGCTAACACATTTCTCTCACATTTACCGCCTAATCGCCGCAGATTATTATTATTATTATTATTATTATTATTATTATTATTATTATTATTATTATTATTATTATTATTATTATCAGCATCATCATCATCATCATCATCATTATTATTATTATTATTATTATTATTATTATTATTATTATTATTATTTCTCAGTGCACAATACTCTGGGGCTGAACTCGCAAAATAGATGGTGCCAACGCCTGACAAGGCTTTCGAGCTCGTAATCATGACGTACGCGTAACCCTGACGGACCGGCGTTTATATACTGCGAAGGTCATATAGTGATGGAAACACGTCGCTACTCCCTGAATATGTAAGCGTTCAGGCTATACCAGTGTGACGCTACCACTCCGGATTTCCAGGCTTTGTTTTATTGGGTCCTTGTGGTAGCCGTGCTTAGCTAATCGCGACAGCTGGGGATATAGAGAGAACTTATTTGAAGGAATGCAGAGAGGTCGGCCAGAGCTAGCGCGCTGTATCCTGCTACTCTGCACAGGGGAAGAGGGGAGCGGGGGCATAAAGGTGTGATGAGCGATGGTGATGATACAGAAAGAGGGATGCGCAACGGCGAAATTAAGTTCCGCATTCTGTTTGTAAACATTAAGAAATGTTATCCCTCAAGCCACCATTGGGTTCCATATCTTGTCCTTGATCACTAGTTCATATGAACCTTCAGATAAAGGCGCCAAGACGGAGCCGGTGTGTGGACTTCTCCTGCGTGAGCAGCACAGGCGCCAAGCGAAAACTTTACAACACGTAAAGAGCTGCGATAAGCAGCTCAGTGTGCAGGGCACGGCCGGATTCTGGAGACCGCACTGCAGAGAATCGCGAGCATGGACACTACCATGTTATTCAGCATTTTCTGAACGCTTTCCTTCTCATCATGTCCATCTCCTTGCTTGCCTGTTGTGTCGCCTGTTTTATTGGCCCTATCATCCTTGGCCTCTTGGCGCAGAGGACCATGCAGTACGGCCAGCTGTCATGGCCGTGGGTCTGGAGGGCAGCAAAGGTCATTCCATGTCTGCATCAGCCGGTGGAGGCGAATATTCGCCGTATGCTCTTACCGAAGCTTGAATTTGCTGTAGGTGTGGTTACTGTCCTCTATGCATGCACAGGCAGAGGTGGTCGTGGCGCCTGCACCTCGCTTCTGAAAGTTCTTCTGAAATGGATTGGTGGCGCTTCTTTCGCGAGTGTTGTTCACTTTAGCGAACACATTGGGCAGCCTCTCTAGGGGAAGATTTGTCTCTCGCCATTTCTCGAAGAATACGAGCTTCTTGTTGCATCTTCGCGCGTTCCTTCGACGTCTCTTCGTGAGAGCCAGGACAGTTGGGACACTTAAATGAAAGACGCATCACACTCGGCGATATTATGTTGTCCGCCGCGACGCGGCCAGGGGACTTCACTTCTGCAAACAGCGCTCACGTGGCCTTATCTTTGGACATTTTCGGCGCTGAAGAGGCCTCGAAACGAATAGTCCTACACGGTGTATCACGTAGTTTAGCAGGGAAGAAGTTTGGGCGTGTTGGTGGGATTTTTTTTTTTTTTGCGCTATGTATCCCAGTCTGAATGTATCACGTAGCCCACTTAGACAGATACTGGCAACGTCGAAGAAGCAAATATTAGCTTCATGCACCGTGAGTTGTCTAAGCGGTTAATCTCTAGAATGCGCACCGATGACCTCAAAAGACTCTTGAGGTCCGCATGCTTGATTTCGAGGTCCACGTCGGAAATCACACCTGTCGTTGTCTCCTTCCCGTAACTAATGAAGGAGCGGACGGGGATTGCGCTTAACTTTGGAATGGTTTTTAACTTCTCCAGTATTGCTGAATTTTTCGCATCTATCGTCAGGATGTTCCTTCGAGCGTTGATCCTGATTTAGTTGATTTGTCCAGGGGTCACACTTTCGAAATTTTCGGTTAGAAATTGCCTGCTGAGAGAGTCCATGCTTTGTGACGTCGGGAGCGGCACGTAAGAAACAATTAAGGATTCCTTCTCCCTCTGATTTGATGAAGTCGGCTCATTCGACGTTTGGCGTATCTCCTCCTTCATACGGCGACCCATGGCTTCCGGCGTTGAGCTCTCCCAGGAGTCGAGCTGGTCCGAGCTTCCAAAGGCACGGCGTCCAAAAATGAGCGATGAAGCAGACGACTGACCTTGTTCGGGGGGTCGTGGGAGCGTCTTCTTGCTCATCCTTGATGAAATCACTCTCACGAAAATGGCAAAAACGTAAAAAAACTTCATAACAGCAAGAGGCCTAGAGCACCCGTGAGCCCTGGGCACTTCTTTCTCTTCCCCTTCGCCGCGGATGTAGAGAGAGAGAGAGAGGAAAGGCAAGGAGGTTAACCAGGCGCGAGTCCGGCTTGCTACCGTGCACTGGGGTGCGGATGAAAAAAGATATGGATGTAAGTTATTATATCTCTTATGCAGAAGCCGTACTCTGTGGTAAGGTCTCTACAGTTATCTATATAGAGACCTTGCTCTGTGCATTTTATCTACGCCGCTTATTGATCGAAAAAAAGGCTTGTGCGCATTGACTGGTGTCGTCAGGTAGAAGGACCAAAAGCCCCATGTACATTTCAGTGGGGGACACGGCTAACGTTTATCCCGGTCACCTATCTGATTTTTCAAAGCTTGCCTTTCAAGCGTAACATTTTTGAGATTATACGTGTAGCGCTTGATTCAGTGCACGTGGTCTTTCATACTCGAAAGAACTAATAATAAATCAAACAGAATCACTATATACCTTGCAATTCCCTTTAAAAATGTTGGCGTGAGAATTTGCAAAAGCAGCGCTTTTATTTCATAAACATTGCCGTGATGAGCACGTCGCTTCTACACAACGCTGCTCGGTTTCAGCGGTGAAGGGTATCGCGACCCGCAATACATACACGGTCCGGGAAGACGTTTGCGGTTTGTTCCGCTTCGGCGCAACCCGCATCGTCCGTTCGAGCGTTAACGCTTTTAGCGCCCCGTGTGTCTGCGCGTATGTATACGCGTATATAGCGCATCTCGCTCCTCTCTTTGCCCGAGGAAAGGCGTGCCGTCACGCGGCAGCTGATGCGACGCGTGCAGGTAGAATGGATCGCCCCGTCGCCCTTGCCCTTCCCCGCGTTCCCTCTGATAGCGCCTTATACGAAGCGGACGTGATGACCACCGGCCGTTCCCAGGACCAAGAACGACAAAACCCGCCTGCGCGCGTGTATCTTCTCCAAGCTCACACGTGTAATGGTCTCCGGCTGGCGTCACACTGACCGAGCTGTGCAGGCTTTTAGAGGCCGCGCGAGCTAGAGTCGTGATGCGATATTTGTATGCTCGCCGACCGCCATTGTTGCCACAAAAAGATGCGTGTGTATACCCTCTGTGCGTATGTATACGCGCTTTTCGGTGGGCGTGTCCCGGGAATGAGTGCGCCGCTACATTAGACACCGCTACGCGAGCCTGTTGCGTCTGCGCGGCGCGACCATTGTTTCGAGAACGTGTCGGGATTTGCGATCCGTGTACCGCAGCTTCGTGTCGCTCCTTCGCCTGAGCTCTTCTTCCGTCCCTTGTGGTGCTCGCGTTCGGGGCGTCTGAATGAGGGCCGCCGCATTCTTTTTTCTTTTCTGCTTCACTAAGCGGTCGCATTTTGTTTTTGTTCTTTTTTTGTTTTTGTTTTTCGTTCTGCTTCACTAAGCGA